>NC_045442.1:36465953-36496645 GCF_002776525.5 Piliocolobus tephrosceles | reverse complement strand
TTTTTTTTTTTTTTTTTTTTGAGACAGAGTCTTCACCCAGGCTGGAGTGCAGTGGCACGATCTTGGCTCACTGCAACCTCTGCCTCCTGGGTTCAAGCGACTCTCCTGCCTCAGCCTCCCAGGTAGCTGGGATTACAGGTGCATGCCACCATGCCCGGCTAATTTTTGTATTTTTAGTAGAAATGGGGTTTCACCATGTTGGCCAAGCTGGTCTCGAACTCCTGACCTCAGATGATCCACCCGCCTCAGCCTCCCAAAGTGCTGGGATTACAGTTGTGAGCCACTGTGCCTGGCCCCTTTCCACTATTTAATGCATGTCTACCTCTTCAGTCCTTTCTACAATTCAGTGATTAATGATTATGTGCTCAGTACCATACTCAGCATTTTGGTCCTCTTCCTGTTTTTCAAAATGTCCCTCTTGCCCCCGCCACTCCCTTTTCTTGGCATCACCCAGTTTCCCGCATGTAACTTTAAGAGTCTCTCCATGCTTCATTTTCAAGGACCTGGCTCCTTTCTTCACAGTGAGTAATAGAAGTTGGTCCTTGGGGGCTGGGGGGAGAAGGACAAGTAGCTCTGAATACCGCCTCAGAAGCTAACATGGCAAAAGAGGAGTGTGTGGGTAGGTAACAAAGTAAAGACAACTGTAGAGTGTTTATTTCTATTCAGGATTTAAGTAACACCTTTGTCATCAAAGTAGCTATGTCAGCATCAATGACCTGCTGATTATAAAATTTATCCTTGGCAGAGAGAAAGAGAATTAACCTTTAATGAATAATTGCCATCTGCCAGCACTGTGTAAGGCTAGTGATCCTCAGTATTTTAATCGTCAAGGATTCCTCTGAGATTCTTGTAGAAGCTATGAAATCTCTCCCCTAGAAAAATGCAAATGTACACAAAATTTTACATAGAATTACAGGGACAAACCATTGTCCTGAAGCATAACCACAGACCTTAGATTAAAATCCTCCATGCGAGATCCTTGTTATTGAGATGGATACCATTCTCCCCACCTTACAGATGAGGGGACAGGAGATTCAGGGACATACCCAAAGTCACATACCTAATAAATTACAGCCACAGGCCGGGTACAGTGGCTCACGCCTGTAATCCCAGCACTTTGGGAGGCTGAGGTGGGCAGATCACTTGAGTCCAAGAGTTCAAGACCAGCCTAGCCAACACGGCAAAACCCCTTCTCTACAAAAAATACAAAATTAGCTGGGTGTGGTAGCACGCACCTGTAGCCCCAGCCAGTTGGGAGGCTGAGGTGGGAGGAACACCTGAGCCTCGGAGGCGGAGGCTGCAGTGAGCCAAGATCATACCACTACACTTCAGCCTGGGTGACAGAGTAAGATGCTGTCTCCAAAAAAAGAAGCAGCTGCTATAGACTGAATGTTTGTATTCCCACAAATTACTTTTGAAACCTAATCTCCAATGTGATGATATTAGGAGGTAGGGTCTTTGGGAAGAGGGGTCTTCGGGAGTGTCCTTGGCAGGGCCCTTATGAATAGGATTAGTGCTCCTCTAAAAGAAGCCCCAGAGAGATCCCTCGTCCCTTCCACCATGTGAGGTTACAGTGAAGACGGCTGTCTGTGAACCAGGGAGTGCACCCTCAGCAGACACCCAATCTGCTGGTGCCATGTTCTTGGACTCCCCAGACTGCAGAACTGTAAGATGCACATTTTTGATGTTGAGAAGCCACCTAGTCTATGGTGTTCTGTTAAAGCAGCCCAAGCCCACTAAGACAGCAGCAGGAACATTTCAACCTGAGCTGTCTAAACACACCTTCCTGCCTCAAATGAAAACCTCATCTAAGGCCGGGCGCGGTGGCTCAAGCCTGTAATCCCAGCACTTTGGGAGGCCGAGGCGGGCGGATCACAAGGTCAGGAGATCGAGACCATCCTGGCTAACACAGTGAAACCCCGTCTCTACTAAAAAATACCAAAAAAAAATTAGCCGGGCGAGGTGGCGGGCGCCTGTAGTCCCAGCTACTCGGGAGGCTGAGGCAGGAGAATGGCGTAAACCTGGGAGGTGGAGCTTGCAGTGAGCCCAGATCCGGCCACTGCACTCCAGCCTGGGCGACAGAGCGAGACTCTGTCTCAAAAAAAAAAAAAAAAGAAAGAAAGAAAACCTCATCTAGGTTTTCCTGTTATTGTAACCATCACTCCTTATTTTTTAAATGAAGAAATAAAAATTATGTGAGAAACTGAAACCCATGTGAAGCATTCTAGACTCAGTCATGGGAAATTAGGAAGCTCAGGATCCTGGAGGCTCCAAATCATACTTCTTATCAGCCAAAAACCCCGCTCCTCCTGAACCCACCCACCCAGCTAAAAACAAGCCAAAGAGGAGCCTTTTTAGAGGCTTCACTTTCCTCAGAACAAGAGAAAAACTCTCTTCAAAATCAGCAGTCAAAATGTGAACTAATAGACCAGTCAAACCTCTGGATGTGAAACAAAACAATTTTAATTTCAGAATATTACAAGAATATCAAAGAAAGACAATGCATAGGATCGTTTCTTTACAATTACACACATATAGCCAAATAAGAATGAAAACTTTAAACAAAACAGTTAAGAAACCTTGTTTCTCTTGTTGGGCAAGCTCAGGGATAGGACAAAGACAACCCTTGCTCTGCAGAAAGAACCCTGGGGTGAGGGAATATTCCCCCACAGGTTCTATCTGTCCCCAGACATGGCCAGGGGAGGGCTCCATGGCTCTTTAGCATAGGCTATGGCCTCACATACTCCAGTCTCCATGGTAACCCAAGCACTCAGGCTATTATGTCCCACATCTCCTCGCTGGCCTGCTTCTGTCAACTCTACGCTGGTAGAAGATCTCAGCATTAGCTGTCTAGGGAAGCTAACTTCCTACAGTGAGTTTTAGTTGAGTTAATCACCACTGGTGTAAAAAGCCTGTGCATCTTACTTAGGAACCCAAATCTTTCCCAAATTCTAGACAATCCCACAAAATGCTAGTATCTAGGTTTAGATCTAGGTCCTGTCTTCTGTTTGAAGGTTTCAGGGTAAAGGAGGGCAGAGATAAGGCTCTCTCCTGGGGAAAGGAGTTCTACACAAAAATGATCTCAGAGTGCGGGCCATTAGCCTCAAGCATCTATATGAGGCCTTATAGGAAAGAAGACAGAGTCTAGAGACATCTATTCCTAAAAATCACCCGGTTGCATGGCCAGTCACAGTGGGGCACGTTCCCAGTGACCTCAGGTTCTCCTAGAAGGCAGTATTTCCAACTGTATGCTAACACAGGCTCCTGTGAGGGAAGCTGAACAGAAACATTCCTGCTCAGGAGGAGAGAATGGCTCTGTTCTGACACTCTAGGATCGACTGTTCTGTTCTAGGTTAACAGAACAGATACCTCTGGAGCACCCAGGTGTCACTGTAGTCAACAGCCCTCCACTAGCCCATTTCCCAAGGGTGTTTCTTTATCCTTCCTGAATGACTCTGGAAGGACATTCTGGGTAAAGAGCTTTCTTTTGTGGAGGATCAACTGTAGTTTTGGTTACGATTCATTACCTGCTCCTTTTTTTATGGTTCATTACCTGCTCCTATTTTGGCACTCAGGAAGAGTCAGTATCTCCTGATGCTCTTTCACTGCTAGCAGGGTTTTCCACACCACATTCATTGGTCCCAATGCAAAAGTTTATCATTGTAAAAGGTGATAAACTCCAACACCTATGGTTCTCACCAATTCAGTCAGTGGGGTTCACACAGTACAGTCTGGACCAGGAAGGTGGCCTACAGTTTAATATGTGTATCCTGGCACAAACACAACGCCCCATATTGACACCACATCAAAGCCCATCACAGGTGACCCTAGAAATAAATGAAGTTGTAAAAACCACAAGAAGAGGCACTTCCAAAGAGATTGTTCCAACATGAAAAACAAACACAATGAAATGGATTCAAAAAAAATCTTATAGATTAAAAAACTCTGTTAAATACTGGCTCAAAAACAATACCTGCCCACCAAATCAGAAGGGAGACAGCAGCCTTCTGTGGCAAATAATAAAAGGGGTTTTGTCTGTGTTTTCTGTACGATTCCACAGAATTAGAATAGTTACATATTACAAGGTAGAAGGTTATGCTGCTTACTCCTCAAATTTGGATTCTAAGTCAATCACAGCTTCTATTAAGAAAAATGACCTATAAACCCCTAAAGCAAGGGAAAACATACTCAATAAATAAACAAAACACACACAAACTACCCAAGGAGACCAGCTATATAAAGGCACGTGCATGTGATAAATATCTCTCTCGCGACCCTCACCCCAGAACACAACCCTTGCTTTCTGATTCCATTCACCCAAAGAGCATCTATATCTGTCTAAATCTCAGCTACTTCCCTTAAATAGAACCAAAAACTAACACGATGACAAGGAGCTATCAGGTCACCACTCTGCTCCCTCTACCTGATGCCAGCCCTGTTTAACAGACCACAGCACCACTTCAGGATGAAGCACATCTAAACAAACAAAGGAAAGAAGGAAGAGTTAAGGAAGAACACCATTTCAATTTGGTGATACCAAAAGGATTTTCTGTTTGAATTAACTGCTATCTGGTGTAAGAGATTTCATTTTCTTAATAAGAAAAAAAAGTCAAGTATTTAATAGAAATCTACACAAATGAATTTGCTAATATGTGTTTTTAAAAATGACGTAAAACTACTCTAGAGAAAGGGGCTGCTAAGCAGTTTTGTTTTCCTAACCATCTATTGTTCACACTCTATTAAGCTGGAAGACCAAATTTTACATTTTTCTCCACTATTGCTGTTACAGCAGCAAAAGCAGCAGAAAGGCTGGCAGAGAGGGCTGCCAGCTGGGCACAAGGCCAAACTCTGCTCCTTCAGTCATCTTTCATTTCGGCAATGGTGCAGCATATTCAACAGTTTAGAAATAGGTCAGCAAACCACATTTTGTGGGGCAACTGCTTCCCCATAGTGGCCTGACTCAGCTCCAACCCACAGGGTGAGAAGGGTTATAGAGCTCCACAGAGCCAGGCAGAAACCTGAGCATTCTCCCCTGCCACGTGCTGCTCTCTGGGCAGACACCAGTTCATACTAGGTCGAAGCCATGCCACTGCTCCATCCAACATATGTGAACACACCAAATCCAAAAACCAGAAGCTCTGGCCCCATCTCCAAATTACCACCTGTGCCCCTTCTGACAAGGAGAGGGCGGCACAGTGACACTCCTTGAACATTGGTGATAAGCCACAGCTGCTTCCAAATAAGAACATTCTCTCCTTTAAATCCTGTCAACCCTGCAGAGGCTGCTGCTGGCTTCTTTTTTCGGATTCTAACTCGTTCTCAGGAGACGGTCTAGCCTGCACCCTCCGAGGGTGCAATATAATCCCACCCATAAAGACGCATCCTGGGACATAAAGGCAGCCAGTCCCTCCTAGGCACACTCCAGAGCTTCCCCCACATACAAATACTTTAGCAAACTCTACTATGCTGTCAGTGACTTTTCTTGAGTCACAGTGATTTGGTTCAGAAGTATTACGTTGGCACCAGAGATGTTTTAGTCAAGAGGAAATTGAATGAAGGTAACAAGTTCAGCAAAACACAATTATTATGACATCACTGAGGAAAGGGAAAGAGAAAGAGATGGACAAGGGAGGGAGAAATGGAAGGAAGGAAGGAAAAGAGTTTAATAATTAAGATTTGTTAAAATACTGTATCATTCTGAATTATCTTTTTCAATACTGCAGGTCAAATACTCTGGTGTCAGACCCAAGAAATAATAAAAAATGTCCAGAAAAGCTATAAATTCTTTGGACACAAATCAGGTATTGAGGAATACAGCCTCATAAGATAAAGAGTATTCCCAAAGCTCAAGGTGAAAACAAGGGAAAGTCATCTGGCTTAGAGCCCATCCAAAAACATGGCTTTTAAAACAAAGAAACAAAAACAACCAAATACCCAACACTATCAAAACAGAGAAAAACCCAAAATATCCATTAAAAATAACATCAATCCACTAGGACTGACAGTGCTTTTTCAAAAATTACTGGCAGTTGAGCACACATTTCATATTTTTTTCAAAAGTGGAATCTGCCTAAACACATTGAATGAGCACTGAAGCCCACCTTACTGTGCTATATAAGTTGGCTGGACAGTTAGTGGTTTCCCCATAACATTAAAAAAGAGAGAGAGAGCCTAAGCAGTCTCTCAGAAGGCACAGCTTGCAAACATCATCCAGTGAGTGGGATTAGAGGTATCAGTCGGGTCACGGTATTAGTTGGCCTTGACAATTCAAAATGCAGCAAGCAAGCTGCAAGTCTAAGCTTTGCTGTGGGCAGGAGTAACACCTTGTCCACTAAAGAGAAAATTCTGCATGAACCGTAGGAGACAACTCTGGATCCTTCAGAGAAATCCTAGGTTGAAGGAAAAACAAGAGCATTAGACATGTTCTTAAATATTTCTTTTTGCAGACATCCCATTCAGAAGCCACAGGGTCTACATTTAGTATCTTCTCCAAACTGAGGGCTAATGAGTTTAATTAAGAATTTGTGACTCGGCCGGGCACGGTGGCTCAAGCCTGTAATCCCAGCACTTTGGAAGGCCGAGACGGGCGGATCACGAGGTCAGAAGATCGAGACCATCCTGGCTAACACTGTGAAACCCCGTCTCTACTAAAAAATACAAAAAACTAGCCGGGCGAGGTGGCGGGCGCCTGTAGTCCCAGGTACTCGGGAGGCTGAGGCAGGAGAATGGCAGGAACCCGGGAGGCGGAGTTTGCAGTGAGCTGAGATCCGGCCACTGCACTCCAGCCCGGGCAACAGAGCAAGACTCCGTCTCAAAAAAAAAAAAAAAAAAGAAAAAGAATTTGTGACTCTACCAAATAAACATCTGCCTGACATAATCTCGTTCATTAAATCATCTTAATGGCTATAACAGCTAAGAATAAGTGCATATTTTGTGCTGCTCGAAGTTATTTACATACATTATTTATCCTCACAATAACCAGTATATGAGGTAGTACTCCTACCATTTTACAGAGGAAGAATCCGCAGCCTACACAGTTCACTTGCCCGAGGACTAATATATAGCTATTAAGCAACAAAACTGAAAATGGAACCCAAGCCCAGCTGAATGGAGAACTCATGCTCCTACCACCACTACCCCTCTCAACAGTGAATGTTTACTAAAAGTCGACTCAGCACAAGGCACTGTCATTTTTCAGAGGAAGAGAAGAACAGGAGACAGAAGGCCACAAATACACTAAGTTTGACATTTGTCTTCTAGAAGAGAAACTAGTTACAGAGATAAGATAGCACATGTGAAGTAAATACAGTAAATCATACTAAGTGTCAATATTTTTGTAGCATTAATAAGTTCAAAGGAAAAAGTATTATATCTAGCTGCATTAGCCAGAGAAAGTTTCAAAGAGGAGGTGAGATTTAGGCTAGACTTTGAAGAATGGTAAGATTTTGACTACTGAAACTAATGGCCATTAATAAGTAGGTGCTAAATCAGTGGTTCTCATGTGGAGGTGACTTTGCCTTCTCACCCCCATGGGACATTTGGCAATGTCTAGAAGCACTTTTACTTATCACAACAGGGGGAAGGATGCTCCCAGCATCTACGGAGTAGAGGCCAGGAAGGCTGCTCATCATACAATGCATATGGCAGCTCCCGCCACAGAGCATTATCTGAACCAACATGTCAGTAGTGCGCCAAGGTTGAGAAATCCTGTACTAAATAAAAGTCTTTTTGGATTATGTTGTTGATCATAGTAATAAAATGTCATTATCTTCTTCAAAGAATATTTTACTTTTATTATAAACATCACTATCAAAAACTCTGAGGTTGTGTATTCATTGTTGTGTAAAAGAAATATATGGCAGGCACCTGGATCTGTGGGCTTGGAGACTGCCAATGTCTGAAGAGAGTTCAGACCTGGAGTTGCCAGGCTGGAAGTAGTTATCATACAGAGAGCAGAGCTGAGCAGTGGAAGGAGACCAAGCTGCAAAGAGGCAGGAGAAGCAAGAGCAGAAAAGAGCAGAGAACTTATGATAGAGCGTTGAAAAAAATAAAGATGTAGTGGAATAGGCAAACAACAGTAAGCCACTGCAGATAAGGAAAAGAATTAAAGAGGAAGAAGGAGAACGAGAATAATAAAGCATCATAACACTAGGAAGGCATTTCCAGAGAGAGGAAGTGACCAGGAGACAGTGAAGTGAAAGTGCCACTGCCTGATCCAATTGAGGGCCATTCGTTATCTCGACTTCTCTGAACTACTAACATTTTTGAGGATCTCATTAGAACTATATATTCTCTCCCCCAGAAAAACACACATACGTACCTACATAAAAGATTCCATCAACAATACCGAGAACTTTATTAGACCATTTAGGAAGTCCACAGATGACAAGGTGAAGAATCCCTGCCCTAAAGCTTACTGGTGAAATATTAAACTGGTTTTTAAAAAATGTCTTTCTTTCTTTCCAAGGTAGAGCTGTCAATACAGAAAGATATTATTTCCAGATGTCTTTCAAAAATGAAAGCAACAAAAGGTGTAACTGATACAAAACAATGTAGCCTTCAAAAATAACTTATGCTTGGTTTTGATTCATGGACATACAGAAATATTTAGACACAAAAAACTCAAACACCCATCTTGTCTCAATTAGACAGTTCAGCATAGAAGACAGAAGCAAGGAGGAAAGAAAAGAGAGTTTAGATCATTCATTCAAGGATAAGTAAGAAGAATATACTGAAATCTAATTTTCCAGAAAAGAATTTATCCAAAAGGATTAGGCTTTTGTTCTCTTTCTATTGCTGATGTCTCAAATAGTAATTATGCTCATGTCCCAGCGATAAAACGATCATGTCAAACCAGACTCACTTCAGCTGCCACATGAGCCTTATATAACAAGACCAGGTTTCAGCCCGTTTTCTATAGTAACAACTATAACCACTTGTTCATGCTTTAACAATGACAATGTGCTGCCAAAACATTATTTCAATTGAGCCTCATAATAAATTAACAAATCTATGAAGTAGATGTAACTTTTATCCTCATTTTCAGAGAAGAAAACTTGAATTCAGAGAGAATGAGTGGTTTTCCTGGGTCAGAGGAATGATAACTCCCATCAGGACTAACCACAAATCTCACGGCCTTTCCACTGACCTACTTGGCTCCTTCAGAGGAAGGCACAGCAGCCTTTTACCAGAAGAGCCTGGGACAATCAGCAGTCCCAGCATTAAACAGTCCTCTTTGTCCTAAATAGCCCCCAAAATATGCTGTACGATATGATGACCAGGATTCTTAGGCACGAGCTGTTGATCTGGAAAGCTTCACTAATTAAGGATAGCCTACACAGAAAAGGAGCCTAACTATTCCATAAGCACGCTCCCGGCACTGTTGAACTTGGTTCCACAAATCCATTTATACTTGTTTTTAATTTGCTTCGCAAGTATTCTTAAGGTATTTTCCCCATGTGTCCTGTCTGTACAAGAACACAGGGATCATGTAGGTCTGTGTTCACAGCTCTACCCCTTAGCACCCAAGACAATGCTGAGTAGATGGTTCAATAACCATCTGGGGAATAAACTCAAGGGCAAGGACCTGGTCTTGCAATTTTTATGTCACTTCTGACTACAAATGTACTATCCTGGGAATTCAAACAAATGCTACTGACTACATGCAGAAAGGAATTACATTTAGTAAGAACAGAGAGTAAGTACAATTAGTACCTTTTTTCCCCTCTTTCTTCCCTTCAGGCCACTTCAATCTTGTTGGTGTCATCGTGACAGCTGGAGAGCCAGAAAATAACTGTAATAAGAAAATTGTACAGTGGTTTCAATGTTCTAATGGCATTCCTGTAGACAGACTTTACTAAATGAATTATTTGTTTAATTTCAATGTGAAGAGTTTTTCTGAGACTGATGTATTTATATCTCATTAATCTTAACCGATTTACTGCTGGCTTAATGAAGTAGGCATGCCTAGGATATCTTGAAGCACCACCCCACAGGTAATGTAGAGTTCAAATGTCACCTGTCACCTGTGGAATCTCCCAGTAAGAACTAAATGCTTCCTCCAGCACTTGTTTAAGGAGCTATTGTACGGTATTACTCATCTGCTTGTGACTAGTGATATCCTTCTTGAACTCAAAATGTGTTTGTTTGTTGAATGAATCAATGAAAACCAACAGAAAGAAGGTAGCATAAATGAAAGGACTGAGAAAAAGCCATTTGAATGGCCCAAAGAAACACAGTAAAACAGATGACAGTATATCAATTTTCCTCTTTTCTACAAATATAAACACCAAGACAGACAGTCCAAAGAACAGTGTCTTACTGAGTTCCTATTTTCTTTGCTGGCTCCCTTCAATTCACCAATGGCCACAGATTCTGGAGTGGGGTTCCTCTTTTTCTTTTCTGACATCATCTGATTTCCCAGGACCTTCCGCTGATTTAAGAACAGAAAACATTTGATTTATAAACACCTACTGTATCAATAGTGGTGAAGGCTAGTATAGGTTTCAAAACTGTATACTAGCCTTCCAAACTGTAATGTCCTTGGGTTAAAAAAATCTCAGCATTCTGATAACTCTGTATGGACCCTCTCAGGCCATCTTACACAAGACAGGCCAAAGCATGTTACCAAAAAAACCCCAAATCATTACTTTTGTTTAAGTGATCACTTTTCCTCCACATTTAAAAGGGCTGAAAGGTTAGAAGCAACTTTATAGTGGATTTAAACAAGCTAATATAGGTCAATTACAGGGTGCTTCTGAGACCAGTTAACTCACAATATAGAAACACCAGTTACTCATCATATATATTTTTTCGCCAAAGATGTGCTGTCTCTGGCAACTATTTAAAAAGTCCCTCCCCCCTACTCACCACTAAGGGATACTTAGGCTGGCTCTTCTCTAAGGCACTTCTTCCTCCCTGTCATTTACTCACACAGGACTGGAACATTTGGAGACATTCTATAAGACTTCCTAATATAGCGACAAGAAGGTAGAGGCCTTCTTAAGGGGGTCACGTGACTATACTGACATTCAGAGCAAGACTAAAAGCTCTTTCATCTCGGAACAGCTTAGAAATGATGTAGTTTATGTAACCGCCAACAGTGACAATTCTACCATCTTTGGAGAAATCTTTCTTTTTTTCCCTTAGAGAATAAATTTGAATTCCAAAAAAAGAACATACCAAAACTAGAACATTAAACCCTACATTATAAATATCAGCAGCAATATTCAGAACATTCTGATTTAATAAATAAATTACATGAGAGGAGTTCTAGA
The DNA here is from genome assembly GCF_002776525.5 of Piliocolobus tephrosceles. Classification (NCBI taxonomy): domain Eukaryota; kingdom Metazoa; phylum Chordata; class Mammalia; order Primates; family Cercopithecidae; genus Piliocolobus; species Piliocolobus tephrosceles. Next base: position 36,485,369 of record NC_045442.1, on the reverse strand, counting down.
GGAAAAAACTCTAGCCAAAAAAGGGATCGAGAGAGGCTAGATGGTCAATTATACCTTGATAAGGCTGAGGGAAAACACAAATTAAAAATAATATTTTAGGCCAGGAGCGGTGGCTCACGCCTGTAATCTCAGCACTTTGGGAGGCTGAGGCGGGTGAATCACTTGAGACCAGGAGTTCAAGACCAGCCTGGCCAACATGGTGAAATACTGTCTCTACTAAAAATACAAAAATTAATTGGGCATAGTGGTGCATGCCTGTAATCCCAGCTACTCGGGAGGCCGAGGCATGAGAATCACTTGAACCCGGGAAGTGGAAGTTGCAGTGAGCTGAAATCATGCTACTGCACTCCAGCCTGTGCAACACAGTGAGACTCTGTCTCACAAAAAATAAAAAAAAACACACATAGAGAAAAAGACTAACACATAGAGAAAAAAAAAAGACTAACACATAGAGAAACATTTATCTGACTATAACTTTTCTGATTATCAATCATCTCTATTACAGGGAAGTAAGAGGGAATGATAGATTCTTCCAAATGAGAAGAAAAAAACGAGAATAAACTGAGGATGTTCATTTTACTAGCCCTGAATAAGCAGGTAAATGCACTTTTAGGATTCTAGCTAAGAGATTTTTTTTTTAACGGGATAAAAGAAACACAACATAAAATGTACTATTTTAACCTTTTTTTTTTTGAGACTGAGTCTCCCTCTGTCACCCACGCTGGAGTGCAGTGGCACGATCTTGGCTCACTGCAAGCTCTGACTCCCAGGTTCACGACACTCTCCTGTCTCAGCCTCCCGAGTAGCTAGGACTACAGGCGCCTGCCACCATGCCCGGCTAATTTTTTGTATTTTTAGTAGAGATGGGGTTTCACCGTGTTAGCCAGATGGTCTCGATCTCATGACGTTGTGATACACCCGTCTCGGCCTCCCAAAGTGCTGGGACTACAGGTGTGAGCCACCGCGCCCAGCCCCTATTTTAACCATGTTTAAGTATACAGTTCAGTGGTATTAAGTATCTTCATAGTGTTGTGCAATCATCACCATCATCCATCTTCAGAACTTTCTCATCCTCCCAAACAGAAATACTGTACCCATTAAATATCCCCCCCCCATTCTCCTCATACTCTTAGCTCCCCTGACAACCAACCACCTTCTCTACTTTCTGTCTCTACGAACCTGACTCATAGGTACCTCAGTGGAATCATACAGTATTTTTCCTTTTATGACTGGATTATTTCTCTTAGCATAATGTCTTCAAGATTCATGCATATTGTAGAATATGTCAGAATTTCCTTCCTTTTTAAGGACAAATAATGTTCCATTATCTGTATATCTAAGTTCTGTTATCCATTCATCAGTCAATAGACATCTGGGTTGCTTCTCCCTTTTGACTATTGTGAATAATGCTGCTATGAAGAAGGGTGTACAAATATTGCCTCAAGACCCTGCTTTCAATTCTTTTGGGTATATACCAGGAGTAGCATTGCTGGATGATAAGGTCATTCTCTTTAAATTTTTTAGGAACTGCATTACTGTTTTCCACAGTAGCTGCTCCATTTTACATGCCTATCAACAGTGCACAGGGATCCCAATTTCTCCACAACCTCATCGACATTTGTTATTTTGCTATATATTTTTTTATAATAGCCATCCTAGTGGGTGTGAAGTGGTATCTACTTGTGGTTTTGATTTACATTTCCCTAATGATTAGTAACGTTGAACATCTTTTCATGTGCTTCTTGGCCATTTGTACATCTTCTCTGTAGAAATGTCTATTTAATTCCTTTTTTTTGTTTTTTTTTTTTTTTTGGGAGACGAAGTCTTGCTCTGTCACCCAGGCAGGAGTGCAGTGGCGCAATCTTGGCTTACTGTAACCTCCGCCTCCTGGGTTTAAACGATTCTCCTGCCTCAGCCTCCAGAGCAGCTGGGACTATAGGCACGTGCCAACATGCCCGGCTAATTTTTTGTATTTTTAGTAGAGATGGAGTTTCACCGTGTTAGCCAGAATGGTCTTAATCTCCTGACCTCATGATCCACCCGGCCTTTGCCCACTTTTTAATGAGGTTGTTTTTGCTGTGTTGAGTTACAGGAGTTCTTTAGATTATTATGGATCTTAACCCCTAAACATATATATGATTTGCAAATATTTTCTCCCAATCCAGGGGTTGCCTTTTTACTCTGTAGATGGCAAAGGAAATTTTGATGTCAACTAAGGCTAATGTCCTAGAAGCTACTGGCCCCAGGTCAGGATTGAGAGTGAATTCTAGATATCTATAAATTATAACTAGGACCAAAATTACAGTAAGATGAATCTGTAAATGCTAACAGCTGTACCTTAAAAAAAAAAAAATTATAGACACAGTGGCTCACATCTATAATCTCAGCACTTTAGGGGGCCAAAGCAGGAGGATCGCTTGAGCCCAGAAATTCAAGATCAGCAACACAGGCTGTGCATGGTGACTCATGCCTATAATCCCAGCACTTTGGGAGGCCGAAGCGGGCAGATTACCTGAGGCAGGAGTTCAAGACCAGGCTGGCCAACATGGTGAAACCCCATCTCTACTAAAAATACAAAAAATTAGCCAGGCATGGTAGTGGGCGCCTATAATCCCAGCTACTTGGGAGGCTGAGGTGAAAGAATCGCTTGAACCCCAGAGGTGGAGGTTGCAGTGAGCTGAGGTCACACCACTGCACGCCAGCCTGAGACACAGAGAGAGACTCTGTCTCAAAAAAAAAAAAAAAGACCATCAACACAGCAAGACCCCATCTCTACAACATTTAAAAATCAGCCAGGCCTGATGGCATGCACTTGTGGTCCCAGCTACTTGGGAGGCTAAAGAAGGAGGATAGCTGAGTGCCCAGGAGATCAAGGCTGCAATAAGCCATGATAGTGCCACTTGTACTTCAGCCTGGGCAACAGAGCAAGACCCTGTCTCAAAAATAAGAAAATAAATATTACAAGTTACTTATTTTTAGGGCAAAAATTTTACATTTTAAGCAAAGAGCTCCTTATGTGGCTGGAATTACAGATCTTAATAACAATTTTTAAAAGAAAAGCAGGGCAAAACACCAAAAAATCAAAATAAAATGAAGTCATTATCCTCAGCAAACTAACACAGGGATAGAAAACCAAACACCACATGTTCTCACTTATGAGTAGGAGTTGGCTGGGTGCGGTGGCTCATGCCTATAATCCCAGCACTTTGGAAGGCCGAGATGGGTGGATCACTTGAGGTCAGGAGTTTGAGACCAGCCTGGCCAACATGATGAAACCCCATCTCTACTAAAAATACAAAAATGAGCCAGTCATGGTGGTGTACGCCTGTAGTCCCGGCTACTTGGGAGGCTGAGGCAGGAAAATGGCTTGAAACCAGGAGGCGGAGGCTGCAGTGAGCTGAGATCAAGCCACTGCACTCCAGCCTGGGTGACAGAGAGAGGCTCCACCTAAAAAAAAAAAAAAAAAAAGTGGACCTAAACAATGAGAACATATGGACACAGGGAGGGGAACAACACACACTGGGGCCTGTTGCGGGGTGGGGTTGGGGGAGAGAGAGTATTAAGAAAAATAGCTGGCCAGACGCAATGGCTTATGCCTGTAATCCCAGCAATTTGGGAGGCTGAAGTGGGCAAATCACCTGAGGTCAGGAGTTCCAGACCAGCCTGGCCAACATGGTGAAACCCCCTCTCTATTAAAAAGACAAAAATTAGCCGGGTATGGTGGCAGGCACCTGTAATCCCAGCTACTTGGGAAGCTGAGGCAGGAGAATCACTTGAACCCAAGAGGGGGAGGTTGCAGTGAGCCAAGACCGTGTCATTGCACTCCAGCCTGGGCAACAACAGTGAGACTCTGTCTCAAAAAAATTTTTAAAAATAAAAATAGCTGCTAATGCATGCTGGGCTTCATACCTAGGTGATGGGTCGACAGGTGCAGTAAACCACCATGGCACACATTTACCTATATAACAAACTTGCAATCCTGCACATGTATCCAGAACTAAAAATAAAAAAAATTAAAAAAATAAAAAAAAGGATACTCAGTGCTTTGGGGGCAGCAATCTCTTCCAAAAAACAAAAAAAACAAAAGTAGAAAAGAAAAGCAGTGTATGGTACAAATCTCTCTCCAACTCAACCAAAACCTTGCCTTAGTTCATGCATGGAAATTTGAACCCCATGATCAAGTTATCTACTGCCACCTGAAGGCAATATTCCTTCACTACAAGTTCCGATAGTCTGAAGACTTGTAAATTTAATCTGCAAACACCGTGACAGCAGCAATAACATGGAAGCATATTTTGTATTTGTTTTAAAAACAAGATTTTTACTGAATTTGATACATGGAAGAAAGTACAACTGCTAAAAATATGAAGCTCACAAAAATCTGGGGTATCAAAACTCACTAGTCTATCAGAAAATTCAGTTTTCTAACAGTTTCCCTAGTCTATCACAACTTCCTCACTTCTCCACGGGTTTACCAAATTGCATAAAAAATTGTGTAACTTGAAGCAGGTCAGAAAACAAAAGAGGCCGCTTACACTGCTCAGGAATGCAGACTCTGTCCTCAGCCCCAGAAGAAAAGGAAGGACCCTTACTTCTAGTACTCCTCACTTCACAGAGCCCCTTCTCTGATGTGAAACACAGCAAAGCGCTTTGCAATATAAAAGCTTTTCAACATTTTGTCTTTACCCCCTTATAAATTAGCCCTTTATAGGGTCCCCAAAAACAGAAGAAAACTTTTTATGCATAAGAAAAATCACATTGTTACATTTCCTAAAAATCAATGCTGAAAATGACAGCCCAGCATACCTACCTTAATAAGCCCACTGAAGGAGCGTGAACGAGCCCTCTTTTGTACCTGGGAAGTAGAAGGTTCTCGCCCTGGTGTCTGGGTTAATGACTGCTTATTAAACTAAAAGAAAACATAGAGAACATTTTATAAATATTTTCCCATCAAGACACAGCATTCTGTGACAACTAATAGCTAAGTGTAAATAAAAGTCCAGGAAAAACTGAGTCTGTGCATAGATGGATTAGGAGGTCAACAAGCAAATCACAAAGTCAGAAATGATGATGCCAAAAGAATTGGATTCAATTGCTCTGAGGGGCTCTGCACGCCACATTCCTTGAATGTCGAATTACTGTCCCTATTTTACAGACAAAAAAACTGAGACTTGGAGAGTTTATGAAATTTACCCACGATCCTCAGCTGCTAACCAAGACTTTTTTGCAACAAAGCATCTTGGAACCACAGAGTTATTGGCACAATCTAAAACAGTCCCTAATTTAACATAAATTGCATACAGAAATTTTTTAAGTTACTAAAACTCTTTAAATGGACATCTATCATGACTGCCGGCCAACAATATCGTCAGAGGAAATACATCAGAATGCAGACTTGTCAATGCTATCAACATCAGCTCTCTGGAGGTACCTAAAATGGAAAACGAGAAGACCCAATGCATTGAATAATCTTATTCAGTGCTTTGATTAGCCATTCATTTCCCACTTAAAAAGTAATAATAATATAGCATTTAACTCTTCTACTCTTCTGCCTTTTCTGGTTGTTGTTGTTGGAGACAAGAGTCTCACACAATTGCCCAGGCTGGAGTGCAGTGGCACAATTGCGGCTCACTGTAACCTCCGCCTCCCAGGTTCAAGCAATTCTCATGCCTCAGCCTCATGAATAGCTGGGATTACAGGCGTGCACCACCACACTCAGCTAATTTTTTCTATTTTTAGTAGAGATTGGGTTTCATTATGTTGGCCAGGCTGATCTCGAACTCCTGACCTCAAGTGATCCGCCCACCTCGGCCTCCCAAAGTGCTAGGATTATGGGCGTGGGCCACCACACCCAGCCTCTTCTGGCTTTTCTAACTATACTTTTAAAATTTCGGAATTGTAAAAATTTGGAAATTTTATCAGTTCCAGTTCTGGAGGTTAAAAATTACTTTTACATAAAACTACCAAGAGGTTCTCAAAGTTAATTACCTCGGCAAGCAGAAAAATTAGCCACATCTAAAGAGCTTAGCTAGTAAGTATCCCTCCTGAATAAATTGGGACAAGTAAAAATGCATCGTTCCTGATGTTGGCAAGGGTACAGTAAGGTAAATTCTCTCATATCCAACTCGGGGGAGTGTTACCTGGCAAAATGTTCCGAGGGGGGGGTATTTAGCAAGGTGTATCCAGAGCCTTTTTAAAATGGATATTAAAAAGTACACGCCACCAAAAATACAAAAATTAGCCAGGCATGGTGGCGTACATCTGCAGTCTCAGCTACTCAGGAGGCTGCAGTGGGAGGATCATGATCACCTGAACCCAGGGAGGTTGAGGTTGCAGTGAGCCATGATTGTCCCACTGCACTCCAGCCTAGGCAACAGACTCAGAAAAAAAAAAAAAAGTATACACCACACATAAAGGGTTCTTAGCCTGAAAAACTGAATTAGAATCAGATCAAACCTCTAGAAGTAGATCTAACTACCAGTTTATAGCATGAACAGAGGACTATGAAACACGTTGAGTAACATCACAGGAATGCAATCATTAAAATCCAGACTATAGGCCAAGCACAGTGGCTCATGCTTGTAATCTCAGCACTTTGGGAGGCCAAAGCCAGCAGATCACTTGAGCTCAAGAGTTCATGACCAGCCTAGGCAACATGGCGAAACTCTGTCTCTACAAAAAATACAAAAATTAGCCAGGCATGGTGGCACACGCCTGTAGTCCTGGCTACTCAGGAGGCTGAAGTGGGAGGACGGCTTGAACCCAGGAGGCAGAGGTTGCAGTGAGCTGAGATCACATCATTCCAGCCTAGGCAACATAGCTAGACCTTGTCTCAAAAGAAAAAAAAAAAAAAAACTCAGTCTATGGAAAACAATATAGTTTCTTCCACAAATAAGTTTCAAATACAATAATGTACCACATAATGACATTTTGGTCAATCACAGACCACACATATGACAGTAGTCCCATCAGATTATAATGGAGGTGAAAAATTCCTATCACCTAATGACATCACTGCCGTCCTAACATCACAGCACAATGTGTTACTCAAACGACTGCAGTGATGCCGGAATAAACAAACCTATTGTACGGCTAGCTGTATAAAAGTCTAGTGCATACCATTATATATAGTATGTAATTCTTGATAATGATAATAAATGGGCTAGACATGGCAGCTCACACCTGTAATCCCAACACTTTAGGAGGCCGAGACAGGTGGGTCACTTCAGACCAGAAGTTCAAGACCAGCCTGGCAAACAGGGTGAAACGTCATCTCTACTAAAAATACAAAAATTAGCCAGGCGTGGTGGCAGGCGCCTGTAATCCCAGCTACTCGGGAGGCTGAGGCAGGAGAATCGCTTGAACCTGGGAGGCAGAGGTTGCAGTGAGCCAAGTTCACGCCCCTGCACTCCAGCCTGGGTGACAGAGCGAGACTCCATCTCCAAAACAAGAAATGATAATAAATGTTACTGGTTTATGTATTTACTATACTATACTTTTATCATTATTTATACTTTTTACCATTATTTTAGAGTGCACTCCTACTTATTTTTTTTTTAAGTTAACTATAAAACAGCCTCAGGCAGGTCTTTCGGGAGGTATTCTAGAAAAAGGCATTGTTATCATAGGAGATGACCGCTCCATGAGTGTCACTGCCTCTGAAGACCTTCTAGTGGAATAAGATGTAGAGGCAGAAGACGGTGATATTAATGATCCTGTGTAGGCCTAGGTTAATGTGTATATTTGTGTCTTCAGTTTTGGGTTTTTTTTATTTTTTAGAGACAGGGTCTCGCTCTGTTGCCCAGGCTGGAGTGCAGTGGGAGGGATCACAGCTCACTGCAGCCTCAAACTCCTGGGCTCAAGTGATTCTTCCTGCTGAGGCTGAGGCCTCCTGAGTAGCAGGACTACAGGCACACACTCATGAGCCCAGTTCATTTTGTTTTATATTTTGTGGATACAAGGTCAATGCTGCCCAGGGTGGTCTCGAACTCCTGGCCTAAAGCAATCCTCCCACTTTGGCCTCCCAAAGTGCTGGGATTACAGGAGTGAGTCACCACGCCCAGGTTGTGTCTTAATTTTTAATTAAAAAGTTTTAAAATTTACAAAAAAAAATTAAAAGTTTTTAAAATAGAAAAAAGCTTATAAAGATATAAAGAAAATATTTTGTACAGATGCATAGTATTTTTACGTTTTTAGCTAAGTGTTATTACAAGAGTCAGAAAGTTAAAAAAGTTTTAAGTGTGTAAAGCAAAAAAGTTACAGTAAGCTAAGGTAATTAATTATTAAAGAAAAAAATGTTATGTTTAGTTTAGTCTAGCCTAAGTGTACAGTGACTATAAAGCCTACAGTCGTGTACAGCAATGTTCTAGGTCTTCACATTCACTCACCACTCACTCACTGACACACCTAGAACAACTTCCAGTCCTGCAAGCTCCATTCATGGTAACTGCCCAATACAGGTATACTATTTTTTATCTTTTATACTGTATTTTTACCGTAACTTTCCTATGTTTAGATACACAAATACTATTGTTACAAATGCCTACAGTACTCAATACAGTAACGTCCTGTACATGTTTGTAGCCCAGAAGCAACAGGCTACACCATACAGCCTAGGTGTGTAGTAAGCTACGCCATCTAGGTTTATGTAAGTACACTCTGTGATGTTCACACAACAATGAAATCACCTAAAAACACATTTCCTAGAACACATCCCAATCATCAAGTGACACACGACTATAAAGAAAAAGGGAGTGGGCCAGGCACGGTGTCTCACGACTGTAATCCCAACACTTTGGGAGGCCAAGGTGGGGGGATCATGAGGTCAGGAGATTAAGACCATCCTGGCCAACATGGTAAAATCCCATGTCTACTAAAATACAAAAAAAAAATTAGCCAGGTGTGGTGGCGCACACCTGTAGTCCCAGCTATCCTGGAGGCTGAGGCGGGGGAATCGCTTGAACCCAGGAGGTAGAGACTGCAGTGAGCCGAGATCGGAGATCGCGCCACTGCACTCCAGCCTGGTAACAGAGCAAGACTCCGTCTCAAAAAAAAATAGAAAAAAAAAAAAAAAAAAAGGGAGTGAGAGAGAGAGAGAGAGAGTGTGTGTGTGTGTGTGTGTGTGTGTCTGTGTGTGTCTGTGTGTGTCTAAATGTAGTGTGGCACCCTGGATTGGATCCTGGAGGGAAAAAAAAAGGATATTAGGGTGGAAAAAAAAGTAAAATCTGTAATGTTAATAAATAATGTACTAATTTTTTTTTTTTTTTTTTTTTTGGACACGGCGTTTCACTCGTTGTCCAGGCTGGAGTGCAATGGTGTGATCTCGGCTCACAGCAACCTCTGCCTCCCTGGTTCCAGCGATTCTCCTCTGCCTCAGCCTCCCGAGTAGCTGGGATTACAGGCCTGTGCCATCACACCTGGCTAATTTTGTATTTTTAGTAGAGACAGGGTTTCTCCATGTTGGTCAGGCTGGTCTTGAACTCCTGACCTCAGGTGATCTGCCTGCCTCAGCCTCCCAAAGTGCTGTGATTACAGGCATGAGCTACCCTGCCTGGCCCTGTACTAATGTTAATTTCTTAGTTTTTATAATGTTAATATTACGGGGAATTGGGTAAAGGGTACTTACCCAGTTTTTATTTTAAAGCACATTCAAACAAACTGGCAATGTTTTCAGGGGAAAAACAAGAAGAAAGGGAGAAAAAGAGGGACTTATCTATTAAAAGGGACATATAGCAGCCAAAAACATAATATATACTTGTTGATCATGCCACTTCTAGCAAATAATTTACAATGAAAATACTTATGAACAAAATTTATAAACTAAAAATATAATTCCCAAATATGTCCTGTAGTAGGCAAATTATGTATAAATTTGGTTATATAGAATAGAATATTATATAAACATTTAAGGTTGGGCATGGTGACCCATGCCTATAATTCCAGCACTTTGGGAACCCAAGGCAGGCAGATCACCTGAGGCCAGGAGTTAGAGACCAGCCTGGCCAACATGGTATAATCCCGTCTCTACCAAAAATACAAAAATTAGCCAGGCATGGTGGTGCTCCACTGTAATCTCAGCTACTCGGGAGGCTGAGGCAGGAGAATTGTTTGAGCCCAGGAGGTGCAGGCTGCAGTGAGGTGAGATCACGCCACTGCACTCCAGCCTAGGTGACAGAGGGGAACTCTGTCTCAAAAAAAAAAAAAAAGAATATTACATAAAAATTGAAACTGTTCATAGCCTTTTAATAATATGAGAAATGTTTGTAATATAAAATTAAATGAAAAGGGCAGAATATAAAACAATACATATTATGATTTTTTCTTTTGGCCCAGATGTAAGGGCTCAAATATGATCTTAAGTAAAAGAAAATAATGTGAAACACATATTCATGGAGAGAAACACTAGGAGGAAATACTCTAAAATGTTATCAGTGTTTACCTCTGGATGTGTATAGGTGATTTTTATGTTCTCTTTACACATTTCTGAGTTTCAATGTTTCTATAGTGAGCATGTATAATTTTTATAATCATAGAGAAAAAATTAGAACACAATAAAATTATAGTTTCTTCAAAAAGATACAGCAGGCTGGGTGCGGTGGCTCGCATCTGTAATCCCAGCACTTTGGGAGGTGAGGCGGGCAGATCATTTGAGTTCAGGAGTTCGAGAACAGCCTGACCAACGTGCTGAAACTCCATTACTACTAAAAATACAAAAACATTAGCTGGGCATGGTGGCACATGCCTGTAATCCCAGCTACTCGAGAGGCTGAAGCAGGAATCCAGGAGGCGGAGGTTGCAGTGAGTCAAGATCGAGCCACTGCACTCAAATATGATCTTTTACTTAAGATCATATTTACTTAAGATCATATTTGAGCCCTTACATCTACACTCCAGCCTGGGCAACACAGCAAGACTCCGTCTCAAAAAAAAAAAGAAAGATACAGAAGTATTTAAAATGTATGGAAAGATGGCTAGGTACGGTGGCTCACACCTGTAATCCCAGCACTTTGGGAGGCCGAGACGGGTGGATCACTTGAGGTCAGGAGTTCAAGACCAGCCTGGCCAACATGGTGAAACTCCATCTCTACTAAAAATGCGAAAATTAGTCGGGCGTGGTGGTGCACGCATGTAGTCCTAGCTACTCAGGAGGCTGACGCAGAAGAATTGCTTGAACCCGGGAGGCAGAGGTGGCAGTGAGCCGAGATCGCACCACTGCACTCTAGCCTGGGCAACAGAGCGAGACTCTGTCTCAAAAAACTAAAACTAAAACTAAAAATAAAATAAAATGTATGGAAGGAGTCTGTCTGCATGCATAACAAATGCTTAGACTGTCATGTTTAGTGAAAACAGGAAAAAATTTTAAAGTATATGGTATGATGATAACTATGTACAAAGATATCCAGAAGAAAAAGACCAAAAGACAAAAGAAATGCCCACAACATAAACGCTGGCAGGAAGAGTGATTTGCTTTCTTCTTATCCTTCTCTATAATTTTGTTTTTCTAAAAAGTGCAAAATTTTTTTCTTTCTTAAGTATCAGTGTTCTGGCCGGGCGCGGTGGCTCACGCCTGTAATCCCAGCACTTTGGGAGGCCGAGACGGGCGGATCACGAGGTCAGGAGATCGAGACCATCCTGGCTAACACGGTGAAACCCCGTCTCTACTAAAAAATACAAAAAACTAGCTGGGCGAGGTGGCGGGCGCCTGTAGTCCCAGCTACTCGGGAGGCTGAGGCAGGAGAATGGCGTGAACCCGGGAGGCAGAGCTTGCAGTGAGCGGAGATCTGGCCACTGCACTCCAGCCTGGGCAACAAAGCGAGACTCCGTCTCAAAAAAGTAAAATAAAAAAAATAAAAAGTATCAGTGTTCTTTTTTTTTTTTTTATTTGAGACAGGGTTTCGCTCTTGTTGCCCAGGCTGGAGTGCAATGCCATGATCTCGGCTCACCGCAACCTCCACCTCCCGGGCTCAAGCAATTCTCCTGCCTCAGCCTCCAGAGTAGCTGGGATTATAGGCATCAGCTACCACACCTGGCTAATTTTGTTTTTGTTTTGTTTTGTTTTTTGAGACGGAGTTTCGCTCTTGTTGCCCAGGCTGGAGTGCAATGGCATGATCTCAGCTCACCACAACCTCTACCTCCTGGATTCAAGCAATTCTCCTGCCTCAGCCTTCCGAGTAGCTGGGATTACGGGCATGCGCCACCACACCTGGTTGATTTTTTTTGTATTTTTAGTAGAGACCAGGTTTCTCCATGTTAGGCTGGTCTTGAACTCCCAACCTCCGGTGATCTGCCCGCCTCGGCCTCCCAAAGTGCTGGGATTACAGGCGTGAGCCACCGCGCCCGGCCCTAATTTTGTATTTTTAGTAGAGATGGAGTTTCTCCATGTTGGTCAGGCTGGTCTCGAACTCTCGACCTCAGGTGATCCACCCGTCTCGGCCTCCCAAAGTGCTGGGATTACAGGTGTGAGCCACTGTGCCCAGTGGTATCAGCATTCTTGTTGAAAGAAGTCATTATACCTGTCCTACATGAAACTACTTAGTTTCTATCAAGAATTAAATCACTAGACTGGTTTGAATCTGCAGCAATACTCAGCCAACACCCTGTAAAATTCTAACACAATTTGCTAGATCTCAACCTAACTTCAAAGAGATGGCAGAAACTTTTCTCAAATGACTTTGTCAATTCTTAAGAACAGCTCAGTTCACCATTATCTGAGTACTTGTTTATACCTGGCCTTATGCTGGGAGTAGGTATAAAATAAGTAAAAAGAGACTCTTCCTCCAAGAAAGTCCCAGTTGAATAAAAGTCAAGAGGCTGACCATGCCTGTTCAGGTAAAATTCAAGAGGGATTGAGACAAAATTAATCTCCTGAGAAAGAAACTATCCAAAGTCACAGGACTTACTTAAACCACACTTTGAGTCCCAAAATAGTAAATTTGTTCCCATAGCTCCAGCATAAACAAACTTAGCCACCGGAATTCCTACTTTCTAGTATCACACTAGGGCCCTGATTTATTGTGTTCTCTAACTGCAAACGACTCTGTTAGTAAAAAGTTACCACTTAGACTTTGCTATGCCAGCCACTCTACACAGATTATCTCTAATTTTTAGAACTATGAAACAATGATGTTACTATTACCATTTTACAAACAAGAAAACTGAAACTCAGAAAAGTTATTTGCTAAGAAAATCTGGAGGGTTTAAACTTTGGAACAATATAGCGTAACTGCTGGTCCTCTCTCAGCAAACTTGGGACATGACCAAAATGAGAGACACTCTAACCACACTTGGATCCTCCTGCTTAACTGTAGAAATCAAGAGCCTCCACTCCTTTCTCTAGCGGAGCAGTGGCACGGAGATCGCCGTGGAGATTCCATAGACAAGCCTGCTTTCTTGGCTGAGCCAAAAATTAAATGAGATTCTTAACAATATGACCTACTGATTCTACAACCACGATTACACTCCTAAAGCCCCATCGCGACTTCCCTGCCTTTAGGCACCTGTCTAATAAGTTGTTTCTTCTTTGCTGACTCTGGCATATTGTGAACATGTTGAAACAGCTCTCTCAGTGCCTCTTCCGTATGCTGCTGGGTCTCCTCCTGGTGAGGGCAGGAATCTACCCGGTTACGTTTCTGAGACTTTGCCAGCTGAAAGGACTTAGTATGACATGAAGCTATCAGGTCAAGGTCATCCTAAGGAAAATTTAAAAGAAGAGTAAATTAATATATCCTGCCAAGTTTGTTTTGGGGTTCTTACAAAAATCTGGAACAAAAAAAGGGAGAGTGGTGACATGGTATACTCCTATATTCAGGAACAAGAAAAATCTTAACACTATTATCAGATAACAAGGAACCTATTAATATGGTTATATTTGGTTTTTTTTTTTTGAGACGGAGTCTCGCTCTGTCGCCCGGGCTGGAGTGCAGTGGCCGGATCTCAGCTCACTGCAAGCTCTGCCTGCCGGGTTTACGCCATTCTCCTGCCTCAGCCTCCCGAATAGCTGGGACTACAGGCGCCCGCCACCTCGCCCGGCTATTTTGTATTTTTTTTTAGTAGAGACGGGGTTTCACCATGTTAGCCAGGATGGTCTCGATCTCCTGACCTCGTGATCCGCCCGTCTCGGCCTCCCAAAGTGCTGGGATTACAGGCTTGAGCCACCGTGCCCGGCCTAATATGGTTATATTAATAGCCCACTCCCATGACCTGCCCAGAGAACCTAAGTGCATTTAGAATACTGTCACCAAGAGTTATATTTGTATAAGAGTCCAGTTTTTAAAGCATCTTTTAATTTCATTAATTTATTCAGCAATTCAACAAGGTAAGCATGGAAAGTATCATGATTCCCATCTGACAGAGGAAAAAAACTGAGGTTAAACTGTAAGTTTAAAGTCATCTGGTTACTAAAGTGACAGACTCACCTGGGAGCCCAAGGGCTCTGACTCTTGGCTAATACTCATTCCCACACATGGCAACTTAATATGACAACTAGACAGCAGTGCTAGAGGAACAAAAACAGCTCTCTAACAAAAAACCGCACTCCATTTAAACTAGTTGAAACCAAATACAAATGATTTTCCTGGTAACACTGAATATTTGCTGAATAAGAGGGAGAAACAAATAGGAGCAGAAAAAATAGCACAAGTGGACAACTTAAGTTTCTAACCACGACAGGATGAATAGAACTTGAAAAATTTAAGTACTCAAAAAGTGCTTGTAAAGTTTTTAACTTCTGACTTCTTTTTTTTCAAAGCAGGAGTGCAAGTTTATTTTAAAAGGCTTAGAACATGAAAGAAAGGAAAGTATGCTTGGAAGAGACCCAAGCAGGCACATAAAGGTCAAGTGTCACTTTTTTTATTTTTTTGAGATCGGGTCTCACTCTGTCACCCAGACTAGAGTACAGTGTCACCATCTTGGCTTACTGCAACCTCCGCCTCCTGGGCTCAAGTGATCCGCCCACCTCAGCCTCCCAAGTAGCTGAGACTACAGGTGCGTGCCACCACACCTGGCTAATTTTTTGCATTTTTGGTAGAGACAGGGTTTGGCCATGTTACCCAAGCTGGTCTCAAACTCCTGATCTCAAGTGATCCGCCTGCCTCAGCCTCTGAAAGTGCTAGGATTACAGGCATGAGTCACCACACCCAGCCATAACGTCTTACTTTTAAAACTCAATAATCATATCTAGGTTGGATGCGGTGGATCACACCTGTAATCCCAGCACTTTGGGAGGCTGAGGCAGCTGGACCACTTGAGCCCAGGAGTTTGAGACCTGGGCAACATGGTGAAATCCTGTCTCTACCAAAAATACAAAAATGAGTGGCATGGTGGTGCATGCCTATAGTCCCAGCTACTCAGGAGGTTGACGTGAGAGGACCAGGGAGCCAAGATCGTGCCACTGTACTCCAGCTTACCCGACAGAGTGAAACCCTGTCTCAAAAAAAAAAAAAAATTATCATATCTAATCTTGTGAATAAGCATTATACATTTCCCTATCTATCTAAGCTCATGTAGTCTCAAGTCTTTTAGCCATTTGATAGAGTTTTACCATACCAATGAACCTAAAATAGGAATTACATAAAATTGATAAAATTGTCCTTTCATTCCTATAAAATATTTAACACATTTGCTATTCACAGATTATTTATATCAGAAGGACTTTATGAAAAACCTTGAAACACAGGGTCTGTGTCATCACTCTTACGCAGAGGACACCATCTATCAGTGGAGAGTCTCTGAAAGCAAATAAAAATAGTGTGGGGGGGGGGACTCTTTTTTTCAAGAGACAGGGTCTCACTGTGTTACCCAGGTTGGAGTGCAGTGGCACAATCAGCTCACTGTAGACTTGAATTCTCCTATCTCAGCCTCCAGAGTCACTGGGATTACAGGCCTGAGCTACCACACCTCACATGTGGAGCATTTGTATTCTAATACATAACTTACTTCTTAGTCTTCTCCATTATGGCAAAATGACTAAGTAATTTTGAGCTATAATACTAAAAACTTATTTTCCAAGCTTTTACTTTGACTTCACACTTTGTTTTAAAACTCCACCAATCTTAACGTTCTCCTTGTTTGGATTAAGAGCAGATTCCTATTCTTACCTTTGATCCCTGAGTTCTGGATCCCAAATAGTGCAATCTGGCACATTCCCGAATGTAAGCAGGAGCCTGGGCAGGACATCAAAAGAAAATCAAAACCCAGTCATTACTAGGATATAACATTCTCTCAGGCCACAAGGACAGTGGTTCTCAAAATCATGTGACCAGCAGATTACTTTAGAAATGCCAAAGATCCTCAAAATTCATAGCCCCTCTATAGCTTCCTTTATCTTGCCACCAAATAGATACCTCAACAAATCTGATGGAAAAACTGTGAGAAGACACCAATGTAGTTGTTGCCACTTTAAAAATTAAACATGGCATGTATATATTCAAATAAGCCAAAGAAAAAAATATAGACATTTGTAGGAATGTTTCTATCTGACAAAAACCACCCCCTCAAATCCTTACAAATTACAAGTGGTCTCCAGATCACATTTTAAAATCACAGTGTAGAAAATATCATTTAACATCTGTAATCTCTGCACTTTGGGAGGCAGAAGCAGGAGGATCACTTCACCCCAGGAGTTTAAGACCAGCCTGGGCAACACAGGGAGGCCCCCGTCTCTACAAAAAATTACTAAAAAATGGCCAACCACGGTGGCTCATGCCTGTAATCCCAGCACTATGGGAGGCCGAGATGGGTGGATCACCTGAGGTCAGGAGTTTGAGACCAGCCTGACCAACATGGTGAAACCCTGTCTCTACTAAAAATACAAAATTAGCTGAGCGTGGTGGCGTATGCCTGTAATCGCAGCTACTCAGGAGGCTGAGGCAGGAGAATTGCTTGAACCCAGGAGACAAGAGGTTGCAGTGAGCCAAGATCTCACCATTGCACTCCAACCTGGGCAACAAGAGCAAAACTCTGCCTCAAAAAAAAAAAAAAAAATTTACAAAAAAATTACCCGGGCATGGTGGTGCATGCCTGTGATCCCAGTTACTCAGGAGACTAATGGTGAGAATCACTTGAGCCCAGAAGTTCAAGGCTGCAGTGAGCCACATTCATACCACTGCACTCCAGCCTGGGCAACAGAGCAAGACCCTGTCTCAAAAAAGAAAGAAAGAAATACCATTTAGAATTACTATGGAGTAGAATCCTGTGACAACTACCCTGATACTGTCTTAGTAGATGTACAAAATAATACAACTACCATAGAGGAAAACTGGGTACGTAGCATCTAATAAAATTACATTTGCATTTACCCTTTCACCCAGAAACCTCACTTCTGGTAACATATCCTGAGTATGTAACTCCAGAAATGCAAAACACACTTGTATAAGATTAATCAAAAAATTGGATACAACCCAAATGTTCTTTAACAGAGAACTGATTGAATCAACTTTCATACATCCATACAAGACAGTACTATGAAGAAAGGAAGGGAGAGGAAGCAGGGAGGGAAAGAAAGGAAGGAACAGAGGGAAAGAAAGAAAGGAAAGGAAAGGAGAGAGGGAAAAAGACAGGACAGAGGGAAGGAAGAAACACTTAATGAATTGATATGGAAGGATTTCTAGGATCTACTGTTGAGTGAGAAAAGTAAGTAAATGTACATTTGTGTAAGAAAAAAATGGGAAATAGCAATATACACACAAATATACATTTACTTGTTTTTATAAAAAGAAACACTAAGAGGATAACCCAGAAAACATGAAAATAATTAGAAAGGATTGAGATTTCTCTAAGTACATCTTTTAATGTGGTTTTGTTTTTTTTTTGTTTTTTTTTTTGTTTTTTTTTGGGTGGAGTCTCAATCTCTCGCCCAGGCTGGAGTGCAATGGCACGATCTCAGCTCACTGAGACCTCTGCCTCCCAGGTTCCAGATTCTTCTGCCTCAGCCTCCCAAGTAGCTGGTATCACAGGCACCCACTATCATGCCCAGCTAATTTTTGTACTTTTGTAGAGATGGGGTTTCACCATGTTGGCGAGGCTGGTCTCAAACTCCTGACCTCAAGTGATCCGCCCACCTCGGCCTCCCAAAGTGCTGGGATTACAGGCCTAAGCCACAGAACCTGGTCAGTTTTGACTTTTGAACCATATTTACACTACAGGTTCATAACATAAAATTAAATCCAAAAGGGAAAAAAAAGGCAAGCCCTAAAACCAAACACCCAACAGGAAAAAAAAAAGAATGTATCTGTATATCAAACTGACAATGTGAGCACAGAGAAAGAAATTATTTCATATAACTTTTGAAAACAGTATTCTCGGCTGGGCGCGGTGGCTCACGCCTGTAATCCCAGCACTTTGGGAGGGCGAGGCAGGCAGATCACGAGGTCAGGAGATCGAGACCATCCTGGCTAACGCGGTGAAACCCCGTCTCTACTAAAAATACAAAAAATTAGCCGGGCGGGGCGGCGCGCGGCTGTAGTCCCAGCTACTCAGGAAGCTGAGGCAGGAAAACGGCGTGAACCCGGGAGACGGAGCTTGCAGTGAGCAGAGATCGCGCCACTGCACTCCAGCCTGGGTGACTGAGCGAGATTCCGTCTCAAAAAAAAAAAAAAAAAAAAAAAAAAAAAAAACTGTATTCTGACTATATATCCTTAGTAGGATATATTCAAGGAAAAAGGAATTGCAAGAAAATCTTGAACTTCAATGAGCAAGTTTATATAGGCTTACTGTCAGTAGTAACAGTTGTATTATTTTGAAATTAATTTAAGCTTATTGTAGGACAGAGTAAATAACATATACAAATGCCATTAAAATTCAAAATTTGGCCGGGCACAGAAGATCATGCCTATAATCACAGCACTTTAGGAGGCCAAAGAGGGTAGATCACTTGAGCCCAGGAGTTTGAGACCAGCCTAGACAACATGGTGAAACCCCATCTCTACAAAAAATACAAAAATTACCATGAGAGTGAACAGGCAACCTACAGAATGGGAGAAAATTTTTGCAATCTACTCATCTGACAAAGGGCTAATTTCCAGAATCTACAAAGAACTCAAACAAATATACAAGAAAAAAACAACCCCATCAAAAAGTGGGGAAAGGATATGAACAGACATTTCTCAAAAGAAGACATTCATACAGCCAACAGACACATGAAAAAATGCTCATCATCACTCGCCATCAGAGAAATGCAAATCAAAACCACAATGAGATACCATCTCACACCAGTTAGAATGGCAATCATTAAAAAATCAGGAAACAACAGGTGTTGGAGAGGATGTGGAGAAATAGGAACACTTTTACACTGTTGGTGGGACTGTAAACTAGTTCAACCATTATGGAAAACAGTATGGCAATTCCTCAAGGTTCTAGAACTAGATGTACCATATGACCCAGCCATCCCACTACTGGGTATATACCCAAAGGATTATAAAT
>NC_045442.1:36461543-36465853 GCF_002776525.5 Piliocolobus tephrosceles | reverse complement strand
TATGCAGCCATAAAAAAGGATGAGTTTGCGTCCTTTGTAGGGACATGGATGCAGCTGGAAACCATCATTCTTAGCAAACTATCACAAGAAGAGAAAACCAAACACCGCATGTTCTCACTCACAGATGGGAACTGAACAATGAGTTCACTTGGACTCGGGAAGGGGAACATCACACACTGGGGCCTATCATGGGGAGGGGGGAGGGGGGAGGGATTGCACTGGGGAGTTATACCTGATATAAATGATGAATTGATGGGTGCTGACGAGTTGATGGGTGCAGCACACCAACATGGCACAGGTATACATATGTAACAAACCTGCACGTTATGCATATGTACCCTAGAACTTAAAGTGTAATAAAAAAAAAAAAATACAAAAATTAGCTGGGTGTGGTGGCACTCACCTGTGGACCCAGCTACTCGAGAGGCTGAGGTGGGAGGATTGACTGGTCCCAGGAGGCAGAGGCTGCTGTAAGCCCAGATTGTGCTACTGCACTCCAGCCTGGGTGACAGAGCGAAACTCTCCAAAAAAAGAAAAAAAAAATCTGAAATTTGCAATATAAGAAAAAAAGAAATACAGATACAAAACAAAAGAAGTCAAGAAAACATCCCGTAGTATTAAATCTGAATTGGTGGTATTAATATGAACTTACAATTGCTTTAAAAAAATTTTTTAATCTATTTCTTTGCCCTCAAGCAGCCTAGAAGCAATGACACACCAGAAACAATGAGTATACCTAGTGTCACTCAGAAGCCAAAGTTCCCCGGAGAAATAATTACTCCAGATCTAGGCCAGCACAAGTACGAAGTGAGCTGGGAACATTTTATACCAGAAAGGAAACACTCAAAGATAATACAGTCCTGTCAAAAAGATGGAGAAGCCAGTTAACAAGGGCTATCACTGGCCAAATCTGGGATAATTTAAATATCAATTTTGTTTGTTTGTTTGTGACAGGGTCTCACTGTCACCCAGGCTGGAGTACAGTGGCATAATCTCGACTCAGTGCAACCTCCACCTCCCGGGCTCAAGTCATCCTATCACCTTAGCCTCTGAGTAGCTGGGACCACAGGAGCATGCCATCACACCCAGCTAATTTTTTGTATTTTTCATAGAGATGGGGTTTCACCACATTGTCCAAGAGAATATCAACATTATAAATAAAATTGACTAACACTTTGGAAAAATAAAAACCCATGAGTTTATATTAATATTCTTTTTTTTTTTTTTTTTTTTTGAGACGGAGTTTCGCTCTGTCGCCCAGGCTGGAGTGCAGTGGCCGGATCTCAGCTCACTGCAAGCTCCGCCTCCCGGGTTTACGCCATTCTCCTGCCTCAGCCTCCCGAGTAGCTGGGACTACAGGCGCCCGCCACCTCACCCAGCTAGTTTTTTGTATTTTTTAGTAGAGACGGGGTTTCAGTGTGTTAGCCAGGATGGTCTCGATCTCCTGACCTTGTGATCCGCCCGTCTCAGCCTCTCAAAGTGCTGGGATTACAGGCTTGAGCCACCGCGCCTGGCCTTAATATTCATTTTTAAAGGGAGAGAGAATGAGACAAAGAAAAGCTATGTTCCAAAGAAGAAAGTCAGCTAATAAAGGCTGAATGACAAAATTAGAAAATCATCATTTTTAATACCCAATGTAATCATAGATTCCAGCAGGATTTTTTTTTTTTTTTAAACCCCCAGATTTATTTAGCTTCAACATTTTCCCTGATCTAAGAGAAAGATGTCAAAAGATACCTAGGACATATACACAAGCACCCACCCCAGTGAACTCAGATAACCTGAAAGAAAAAAGGGCAAAGGTCTGTTCAATGGAGAAAATTATCTTCGTTTTTGAAAGATGTTTCCACGTCCCATTCCACGTCCTCTTCCTCTTGCAGCCACTTGGGCCTTGAGAATAGCAGCTTTTCCTCGGCCAGCCCCTGAGCCTTGGTTTTTATTTTTCATGCTCTTTAACATGGGTGCATTCTTCAGCATGTCAGGCAAAATCAGAAAGCGGATTTTGCTGCCACGGATGTACACCAGCTCCAGCTGTGCCACTCGGCCATCTCTGTATGTGACTGTGATGCTGGACATCTGGCAGTTCATGTTGTCCTCTGCTTCAATGAGCTTCCCCCGATATACCTCACCGGTGTTCGTCTCACATGTTACAATGTGGCCCTCAGCCTCATGCAGCACTTTAATTGGCACACCAATAGACATCTTGGCAGGAAGAGAGTTCGGCTCTGGCCTACTTTTCCTTCTCTTCGGTGCACGGCGAAAGCCGCTACGGCGAAGGCGTGAATCCGATTCCAGCAGGATTGTAAATGGATGATAAAACCATTATTAGGTAATCATTCTACAGGTTATTTACTAATTGCAAAGGGGAAAAAAATGTAACTTTATAACTGAAAGATCCAGCAGTTAGCAAAACTAACATCGTGAAGAGTGAGAAAATCAAACAATCTGTGCCTCCTCATGTGAGGCAACATGACGCACACAAACATCACCTGTGAAGTATCTTTGCCGAAAATGCTTAATTTGAATCTGATTAAGACTCTAGACCTAGCTTCTAGTTTACAGGAACTGCATGGAAGGTGATAGAGGAACAAGTTAAATAATTTGAGAAAACGAAAAGACAAATTTAGAATGTGCGACATTCTACAACACAGTTAACTTGATGCTTCAACAAAAGACATGAAGAAAAAGCATGAGTGTGCAGCTTAAAAGTGTCATAATAATTAAAACCAGTACAGAAACGTTGATTGGCATACATTGAAAACAAGTATGAAATACATTCTTAGGACAGCTGGGGAATTTGAATATGTACTGAAAGTTAGATGGTAAGAAATTCTTGTTAGTTTCTTAGATGTGATAATAGTAGTGTGATAAGATAATATTTTTATTATTAGGAGATGCTTACTTAAGTACTTAGGAATGAAGCATGATGTCATCTGCAATTACTTTTAGTGATTCAGCCAAAAAAAGGTAGGAACATATATAAAGAGAAATAAAGTTAATATGGCAAAATGATAACATCTGTTGACAGTGGGGGAGAGTTACATGAGTATTCACTGTTTTACTCTTTAACTTTTCTCTATATTTGAAATTTTTCAAAATAAAGGTTTTTTAAAGAGTCTCGTGACAAAAACATTATGATATGTATAGTTTAATTTCTTTTTTTTTTTTTTTTTTGAGATAGAGTCTTGCTCTGTCGCCAGGCTGGAGTGCAATGGTGCAATCTCAGCTCACTGCAACCTCCGCCTCCTGGCTTCAAGTGATTCTCCTGCCTCAGTCTCCCAACTGGCTGGGACTACAGGTGCCCACTACCATGCCCAGCTAATTTCTGTATTTTTAGTAGAGATGGGGTTTCACCATGTTGGCCAGACTGGTCTTGAACTCCTGACCTCAGGTGATCCACCTGCCTCGGCCTCCCAAAGTGCCGGGATTATAGGCGTGAGCCACCACGCCCGGCCAGTTTAATTTCTAAATTGAAAAACTATAAAACAGAGCTTAAGACCAACAGAAATTTTCTCCAAACAAGAATATATAAGGACCCACGACATCTATTCTGTAAACTTCATTAAAAAAAAAAGAAAGAAGGCCAAGCGCAGTGGCCCATGCCTATAATCCCATCACTTTTGGAGGCCAAGGCAGGAGAAATGCTTGAGCCCAGGAGTTCAACACCAGCCTGGGCAACATGGTATACCCTGTCACTACAAATAATAGAAAAATTAGCCAGGCATGGTGGCATGCACCCGTCCCAGCTACTTGGGAAGCTGAGGTGGGAAGATCGCTTGAGCCCGGGAGGTCGAAGCTGCAGTGAGCAGATAACACTACTGCACGTCAGCCTAGGGGGCAGAGTGAGACCCTGTCAAAAGAAAGAAAATAAAGAAGGAAGGAAGGGAAAGGGGAAGGGGATGGGGAAGGGGAAAAGGAAGGGGATGGGGAAGGAGAAAAGAAAGGGGAAGGGGAGGGAAGGTGAAGGGGAAGGGAAGGGGTAGGCAAAGGGAAGGGGAAGGGGATGAGGAAGGGGAAGGGAAGGGGAAGGGAAAGGGAAGGGGAAGGGAAAGGGGAACGGAAGGGAAAGGGAAGGGAAAGTGAAGGAGAAAGAAGAGGAAGGGGCAGGGGAGGGAAGGGGAAGGTAAAAGGAAGGAGAGGGGAAGGTGAAGGGAAGGGGAAGCAAAGGGGAAGGGAAGCGAAGGGGAAGGGGAAGGGAAGGGAAGGGGAGGGGAAAGGAAGGGGAAGGGAAGGGGAAGGGAGGGAAAGGGGAAGGAAGGGGTAGGGGAAGAGAAGGGTTAGGGTAAGGGAAGGGGAAGGGGTGGGGAAGG
>NC_045442.1:36426701-36456543 GCF_002776525.5 Piliocolobus tephrosceles | reverse complement strand
AGAAAAGGGAACTCTTATACACTGTTGGTGGGAATGTAAATTAGTACAGCCATTATGGAAAGCAGTATGACGATTTCTCAAGAAACTAAAAATAGAACTACCATATAATACAGCAATCCCACTACTGGGTATTTATTCAAAGGGAAGAAAATCAGTTTTCAAAGGAATATCTGCATCCCCATGTTTATTGCATCACTATTCACAATAGCAAAGACATGGAATCAATATAAGTGTCCATCAATGAATGAATGATACAGAAAATGTGGTGTATATACACAATGGAATACTATTCTACCATAAAAAAATAATGAAATCCTGTCATTTGCAGCAACAGGGATGGAACTGGAGGTTCTTAGGTTAAGTGAAATAAATCAGGCACAGAAAGACAGATTATCACACATTCTCACTCATATGTGGGAGCTAAAAAGTGGATCTCAGGTCGGCCGCAGTGGTTCACGCCTATAATCCCAGCACTTTGGGAGGCCAAGGCGGGCAGTCAGGAGTTAGAGACCACCCTGGCCAACATGGTGAAACCCTGTCTCTACCAAAAATACAAAAATTAGTCCAGTGTAGTGGTGTGTGCCTGTAATCCCAGCTACTCAAGAGGCTGAGGCAGGAGAATCACTTGAACCCGGGAGACAAAGGCTGCAGTAAGCTGAGACTGCACCACTGCACTTCAGCCTGGGTAACAAGAGTGAAAACTCCATCTCAAAAAAAAAAAAAAAAAAAAAAAAAGTGCATCTCATGGTGAGAGAAAAAAAGAAAAGAGAAGACAAAAAAATTCATCTCATGGAGGTAGGGAGTAGAATAATAGTTACCAGATGCTGGGATAGGTGTTGGGGTGAGGGTAAAGAGCGGTTGGTCAATAGGTACAAACACGTAGTGAGACATAAGAAATACGTTCTAACACTTAATAGCAAAGCAGGATGACTGTAGTTAACAACATCGTGTGGTATATTTCAAAATAACTAGAAGAGGGGACCTGAAATGTTCCCAACACATAGAAATGACAACTATTCAATGTGATGGATACTCTACATACCCTGACTTGATCATTGCACATTCAATCCAAGTAACAAAATATCACATGTACCCCATAAATATATACAAATATTATGGGTCAATAAAAAGTTTACCAAAAAGTCATATGCTGAGGTTGCTAAGATCCACTATAAGAATAAATCTTCTGGCCGGGCGCGGTGGCTCACGCCTATAATCCCAGCACTTTGGGAGGCTGAGGCAGGCAGATCACGAGGTCAGGAGATCGAGACCATCCTGGTTAACACGATGAAACCCTATCTCTACTAAAAATACAAAAAAATTAGCCGAGCGTGGTGGCGGGCACCTGTAGTCCCAGCTACTTGGGAGGCTGAGGCAGGAGAATGGCGTGAACCCAGGAGACGAAGCTTGCAGTGAGCCGAGATTGCACCACTGCACTCCAGAATGGGCGACAGAGCGAGACTCAGTCTCAAAAAAAAAAAAGGAATATATCTTCTATCTGTGAAATTGTGAAGAAGAAAAAAGAAATTCGTGTATAGTATACATGTAGGGTTTGGTACTAGCCACAGTTTCAGGCGTATACTCGGGGCTTTGGAACATATCTCCCATGGATAAGAGGGAACTACTGTATAATGAAAACTATAAAATACTGCTGAAAGGAATTAGAGAAAATTAAGTAAATGGAAAGATATCCCATGTTCATATTATTGGATAAGGACTGCTAAGATGTCAATACTACTCAAGGCAATCTAGAGATTCAATACAATCCCTATTAACCTTAGAAACATCAAAATACCAACGAGGTTTTTTGCAGCAAAGACAGAAAATCCATTCTAAAATTAATATGGAGTCTCAAGGCATCTTGAACAACCAAAACAATGTCAAAAATGAAGAACCAACCTGGAGGATTCAAGCTTCCTGATTTCAGAATTTACTACAACACCTTTACAACATTTACTAATCACACCACCACGGTACTAGTATAAAGTCAGATAAGTAGACTAATGGAATAGACTAGAAAGCCAGAAATAAACTCTTACATATATATTCAAATGCTTTTCAATAAAAGGACCAAGACCAATGGAGAAAGGGCAGTTTCTTCAACAAATGGTGCTGGGAAAACCATATAACCACATGCAAAAGAATGAAGTTGGACCCTTACCTAACACAGAAACAAAAATTAACTCAAAATGGGCCAAAGACATAAATATAAGACCTAAAACTATAAAAACTTTTAGAGGAAAACATAAGGCAAAAGCTTCATGACAATGGATTTGGCAGTGATTTATTGGATATGACACCAAAGGGACAGGCAACAAGAGAAAAAATAGACCAATTAGACTTCATAAAACTTTTTTAAATTTGCACATCAAAACACACTATCAACAAAGTAAAAAGGCAACCCACAGAATAGGAGAAAATATTTGTCCACATAGCTGATAAAGTATGATATCTGGAATACAAAGGGATGTCCATCAACTGATGAACAGATAAGCAAAATATGGTATATAAACACAGTGGAATATTATGTACCCTTAAAAAGGAAGGAAATCCTGTCACATGCTACTGTGTGGATGAACCTTGAACACACTGTGCTAAGTGTAAATAAGGCAGTCATAGAAAGACAAATACTGTATGAGTCCACTTACATGAGGTACTTAGAGAAGTCAAATTCATAGAGATGGAAAGTAGAATGGTGGTTGCCAAGGATGGGAGGAGGGCTATGCAGAGTTACTGCTTAATGGGCACAGAGTTTCAATTTTGCAAGATGAAAAGAGTTCTGGAAATAGATAGCGATGATGGCTGCACAACGTGAATGTACTTAATGCCACAGAACTGTGCACTTAAAAATGGTTAAGATGGCAAATTTTATAACTATTTTACTGCAAGAAAAAAAAGAAACCAGAACTGGATGATCTTGGAAACTTTCAATCTCTCCAGATGGCAAAAGATGCTAAAATTGGCACACACCTGTAATCCCAGCACTTTGGGAGGCTGAGGCAGGAGGATTGAACCCAGGAGTTCAAGACCAGCCTGGGCAACATGTTGAAACCCTGTCTCTACAAAAAATAGAAAAATCAGCCAGGCATGGTAGTGCATGCCTGTGGATCCAGCTACTGGGGAGGCTGAGGTGGGAGGATCCCTTGAGCCCAGAAGGTTGAGGCTACAGTGAGCCAAGACTATATCACTGCACTCCAGCCTGGGCGACAAAGGGAGAGATTGTCTCAAAAAAAAAAGATGCTAAAATTAAGAGATTTACTATCAAGGAAGTATACACTAAAGAAAAGGTCAAGGACGTGACTGTGCTACCTTTTGCTAAAACCTTAGAAACAGCAAAAGGTCAGAGTATTCAGTCATACAAAGGGCCCTTTCAAGAGAGTAAAAGCGTGCCTCACAGACCTTCGCACTTAAACCAGAAAGCCTTTAGGAAGCTTAAAGGTTCTGTCCCTTAGGTTTCTCAGCAGGTGAACAAGGCAGGGAAATATTTATCTTCAAAAGATTTGTATATGTGGCCTTTGTCTAATGGAATGAATCCCATTGAAATCCACAGACGACCTACAAAGTTCTTAGAAAAATTATGTCAGCAGAAACACAGCCTGTTTGGATTGAAAGGGCCAAAAAGTACAAAATGACCCCCAAAATTCTACTGGCAGTAAGCAGGTAGGATAAACCTACTCAGCTGCCACATGTGCTTCCTTTGTGAAAAAGGAAGAATGGCTCAGAGGGTGGAGCCAGTGACCCAAAGGATCCAGCCCTACTCAGCCTCCTATTCCTATTCCTTTCCACCGTAGTGGTTGTTATTCCTGGGTTGTGCCACTGTCCATTCTGGTTTGCAATCCCATTCAGGACCTTTTTCTCATTTAGTCATCTTTATAGCCCCACTTAGGATCCCACCTTGCTCCATTTTCTTTGTCCTGTTACCAACCAAATGCTATCCCTTACCTACCTTAAAAAGTTTCTGAGAGTGTTTAATCATAAAAGCCATCCCACTGTTTAACTTTGTGATATTCTCCTGAAGGTCATTTGCAGTGACCTATTCAGAGGAAAAGAAACCAAACAATGGGCATTAAGAGCTGGAAAGTAGTACTTACCAATAAGCTTGTTCTTTCTTTTTTTTTTTTTTTTTGAGACGGAGTCTTGCTCTGTCGCCAGGCTGGAGTACAGTGGCGCGGTCTCAGCTCACTGCAACCTCGGCCTCCTGGGTTCAAGCGATTCTCCTGCCTCTGACTCCCAGGTAGCTGGGATTATAGGCATGCGCCACTACACCCGGTTAATTTTTCTATTTTTAGTAGAGATGGGGTTTCACCATGTTAGCCAGGCTGGTCTTTAACTCCTGACCTCGTGATCTGCCCGCCTTGGCCTCCCAAAGTGCTGGGATTACAGGCGTGAGCCATCGTGTCTGGCCAGCTTGTTCTTTCAAATGTATGAAGTTTCTATCCCTAACCTAGGTGCCTCTAATACAATGTTTAATTCTGGAAAGACTTTTTGGTTCAGCAGGATATGACATAATCTAGAAAAACAATGTGTCCCTGAAGTGATGAGGAAATCCTTGAAAACCAATTTTCATTTCCTAATTCTGCTTGAAAATTACACATGTAAGCAAAATTGGCAAAGAAAATCTAGTCTAGGATGACTGGGCACAGTGGCGCACACCTGTAATCCCAGCACTTTGGGAGGCCGAGGCTGGCAGATCACGACGTCAGGAGATCAAGACCATCCTGGCTAACACGGTGAAACCCCGTCTCTACTAAAAAATACAAAAAAATTACCTGGGCCTGGTGGCAGGCACCCGTAATCCTAGCTACTCGGGAGGCTGAGGCAGGAGAATGGTGTGAACCCGGGAGGCGGAGCTTGCAGTGAGCCGAGATTGTACCACTGCACTCCAACCTGGGTGACAGAGTCAGAATCCGTCTCAAAAAGAAAAAGAAAAAGAAAAAAGAAAATCTAGTCTAGGATTCAAAATGGGCAAAAAAAACAGAATCTGTTCCAGCCATCAAAGACACCACTGCCTCTTTAGAAAACTAGAGTTTCTCCAAAGACAAAAGAGAATGGTCACTACTGATACCAAAGGTGACATCTGTTTTTTAAAAACACAGTAAAATTGTCATTGATTCCCTTCCTTTGTTTCTCCTGTCTTTTTAAAATACTTCAGTAACTCTACTATCCCAAAGCCCTCATTTTCAACATGTATCTTTGTTACTCTGTTTGCTTTTAAATATTTTTTTTTTTAGAGATAGGGTCTCGCTTTGGCACCCAGGTTGGAGTACAGTGGTGCAATCATAACTCACTGCAGCTGCAAACTCCTTGGCTCAAGCGATCCTTCCACTTCAGCCTCCCAAGCAGCTAGGAGCATAGGCATGTGCCACCATGCCCAGCTTATATGTCTTTTCCTTTTGTAGAGACAAGGTCTTGAGGTCTCACTGTGCTGCCCAGGCTGGTCTCAACCTCCTGGCCTCAAGCAATCCTCCTACCTCAGCCTCCCAAAGTGTTGTGATTACAGGCGTAAGCTACCACTTCTTTTTATAACCACAGTTTACTCACTGCTTTTCTATAGTCTTGGTTAGCTAGTTCTAAAATTCCTTCATTATGAGTCTTGATCTCCTTAATATAGACAAATGTTAATGTGTCTTCTTCTCCCCTACTCACCCCCAGAGGCTCTTCCTGGCCCAGAACTTTATTATTTTTTCACTAGTTATTTGTTAAGTAAAATGTTTCCCACAATCTCTCTCCTTTACCTTCCTTTTCTCACTTCTTATAATCTCAAAATTTTTTTATAAATTACTATAACCTATTTCTATTATCTTCCCAACAGCCTTGTGGGGTAAGTAGTAAAGCTATTACAGTATATCCTCACTAAAGGCGTCAATAGGTTCTTGGAAATTATGACGTTAAGTGCACCGACATACAGCAGGTCCTCGAATAACATCATTTTCTTCAACATCTTTTCATTATAACATTGATGAGAAAACTAATTTGTTTTGTTATAGGTTATTTTGATTAAAGTTTCAGTTTCCAAGAACCTATCAACAATGTTAATAGGTTGAGGACTTACTGTATTATGCCCAGTTTATAGAGGAAAAGCCTACGCATAGAAAAGGTAAAAGACTAAACAAACAAAAAATGGCTTGTAGACAGCTGCTTTAAAAAAAAAAAAAAAAGTAAAAGGCCAGGCGCGGTGGCTCATGCCTGTAATCCCAGAACTTCAAGAGGCAGCGGCGGGTGCATCACCTGAGGTCAGTAGTTCGAGACCAGCCTGGCCAACATGGCAAAACGCCATCTCTACCAAAAATAGAAAAATACAAATATTAACCAGGCATGGTGGCGCACGCCTGTAGTCCTAGCTACTCGTGAGGCTGAGGCAGGAGAATCGCTTGAACCTAGAAGGCAGAGATTGCAGCAAGCTGAGGTTACACCACTGCACTCTAGCCTGGGCAACAGAGCAAGACTCTGTCTCAAAAAAAAAAAAAAGGTAAAAGACATAGGTAACATCGCTGGTGTTTGGCTTCCAACCTACCTATCCTGGCTCACAACTCCATCACATAGTAAAACCATATAAGAAGTGGGCAGGAGTATAAGCTATGTACCTCCAGGTCAGCAAGTTGTTTAAAAGACTTTAGATGAGGCTGCAGTGAGCAGTGATTACGTTACTTCCCTCCAGCGTGGGCGACAGAAAAGACCCTATCTCAAAAAAATAGAAAAAAAGACTTCAGAGAATTTATTTCTCTGTGTTTTTATCCCTCAGGCATTAAAAAAAGAGAGTGAGAGAATGGGTTTATTTCTCATGTAAGTCACTGAGAAGACCATGGTCTCCATAATAAGAAGCAAGTTCAGCTTTATCCAAGAAGACTATATATACAGGAAATAGAAAAGTTAGGACAAGGCAGGATTGCTCTAAGTTTCATCTCATCTATAAATCCATAAGCTTAGTGACATTATCCCATAAGATCATACAGCTCTATTCTAATTTTATAACATTCGATCTTCAGAAGCTAATTTAATTTCCCAAGAAGCCTTTCCTGTTAAGGATTCCACACTAAACAGCCAAAATGAGTATTCTAGTTTATTCAATAGCTACAATTTCCCACTAAGAGTTTCCACTAATACAACACAATGCCATGTAGGTTTATCAGAGATTGATTTATAAGTGAAGTTAGCAGGAATTGGCCCTCTCAGGTCTGATGACTCTTCAATAAACTAATAAAGTAAGTTCCCAACCTCATAAAGCTGAAGGCTAGACCTTGGACCCCTGATAATCTCACCAACGTACAGCTACAGAATGAGGCCCAGCCCAAGAAAACCAAGCAATCTTTACTCTTCCCGTCAACACTCACATTTTTTGGCCACAGGACATGGGGTGCAAACATAAGGGCAAGGTTATAGGCTGACATCTTGTTCTTGTCTTGTTTCTTTGCTGTCTGGTATAGGAGATCAAGCAATAACTTCAGCAAATTACGATTAGGAGGAGGGAGAATGAGGAAGAGCAACTGGAGAGCCTCAATTTGCCGGTCCTTGTCTGGTATATTGGTCTTGTTTCCTTTATCATCAAACTGCATCAAATCTTGAGGACAAAAGAGAATTTGCAAAGCGGGGAGAAAATATCAGCAAGAAAAATCAGTGCTTTCACCATTATCCTCCCCTCAACTCCATCAAAGGGGGAAAAAAGATTCAGGCAGAAACACCATTCAAAGATTACAGCAAAACCTAACAACAAAATAATGTCAATGCAATTCAACAATAAAAAGACCAAAAAAAGTTTGTTTGTTTGTTTGTTTGTTTGAGACAGAGTCTTGCTCTGTCACTCAGGCTGGAGTGCAGTGACACACTCTCAGCTCACTGCAACCTCTGCCTCCTGGTTCAAGCAATTCTCCTGCCTCAGCCTCCCGAGAAGCTGGGACTACAGGCGCCCGCCACCTCACCCAGCTAATTTTTTTGTATTTTTAGTAGACATGGGGTTTCACCGTGTTAGCCAGGATGGTCTTGATCTCCTGACCTTGTGATCCGCCCGCCTCAGCCTCCCAAAGTGCTGGGATTACAGGTGTGAGCCACCACACCCGGCCAAAATTTTTTTTAATGTGTACAGGATTTGAATAGACATTCCTTCAGAAAGTATATAAGTGGCCAATAAGGCTTTGTATGCTCAGTATCATTAGCCATCAAGAAACTATAAATCAAAACCACAGCGACATACTACTTATACCCACTACAATGGCTATAACTACAAACAGATTGACAAAAATGTTGGCAAAGATGTAGAGAGAATTAAACCCTCCCATATTGCTGGTGGGAATATAAAATAGTATAACCACCTGGAAAACATTTTGGCAGTTCCTCAAAAAGTGAGAGTTACCATTTGACCAAGAAATTCAATTCCTAGGTATATACTTAAGAGAAATAAACACATATCCAAATCAGGTGCAGTGGCACATACCTGTAACCCCAGCACTTTGGGAAGCCAATGTGGGCAGATTGCTTGAGCCCAGGAGTTCGAGACTAGCCTGGGCAACATGGCGAAACCCCACCTCTATATTAAAAAAAAAAAAAAAAAGATCCACACATGCCTTTGATAATGCCACTCACTCCACTTCTCCCGACTCAGATATTTTACAGCTAAAAGAAAAATGAGAGTGAAAAATGAGAATGAATATATCCTTATTCACAAGCTGCTCCTTATAACAGGCAGCTCCCAATGGAGTTAGAATTATTGGTTCTTCTCTAACAGACTAAAAAGGTTATCAATGAAAACAGTCCCCTGGATAATGAGAATTTCAAAGGACACTAATAATCATTTGAGTACTACTCATATAGACGTAAAAATGATTACAGTGTGTTATTTAAGCTGTTTAACCTCAATAATTCCAGGTTTAGGAAAGGCAGGTAACATTGCTAGAAAATGTTCCCTGTTAATATGAAACTGAAAACAAAAATTCTTTCCAGTTATCAGCAAGGCATATGAAAGGCTACAACTGTGCCACGCCTCAGTATGTTCTCAAAGAACATTCAATCACAGGGTGGTAAAAGGGAGAATTTCAAATATTGCACTAAATGAATGAACCGAACTGGAAAGCAAACAAAACAAGCATCTTTCATGTTAACACTTATAAAAGAATATTTTCCAAATCTTTTTCAAAGGTCTAACATCTTTATTTCTCCCCAAAATAATTGTAAAATTATATAACATTATAGTAATATTTACTCATTGCATCATTGGGATTGCTACTAAAAGTGCTTAAAAAAAAAACTAATCATATTAGATTTTTTTAATTCAAAACTTGTTTCTTTTTTTTTTCTTGAGACAGAGTCTTGCTCTGTCCCCCAGGCTGGAGTGCAGTGGTGCGATCTCCGCTCACTGCAAGCTCTGCTCTCCTGCCTCAGCCTCCAGAGTAGCTGGGACTATACAGGTACCCGCCACCACACCCAGCTAATTTTTTGTATTTTCAGTAGAGATGGGTTTTCACCATGTTAGCCAGGATGGTCTCGATCTCCTGACCTCATGATCTGCCCACCTCGGCCTCCCAAAGTGCTGAGATTACAGGCGTGAGTCACCGCGCCAGGCCAAAACTTGTTTCTTTAAGTAGTAAAAATTATTCAAAAAGGAAAAAAACCTTCTATTTCTTTTCCATATAATTAGAAGAAACAGGAAAAATACTCAGGGGCAGAAAACTAAGCAAATGCAGTAATAGATATTGATGCTGTGAACACTTAGAGCCCATAGCAGCATAACAGACATGCAATTTAAGAATGAATTCCCTGCCCCATGGGTAGAAAGGAGTATGAAGAAACTATGAGCTGAAAATGGAACATTCTTCAAGATACAGTAAGTGAAAAAAGCAAACCACAGAACCATGTGTATAACCTGTTACATAAAAATAGGAGAAAAGGAATATACATATTTGGAAATACACAAAATATCTCTGGAAGGATACTTTAGAAATCAGTAACACTGGTCCGGGGGTTGCAGCTCATGCCTGCAATCCTAGCACTTTGGGAGACTGAGGACGGAGGATCACTTGAAGCCAGGAGTTTGAGACCAGCCTGGGGAACAGGTTTTCTTTTTTTTTTTTTTTTTTTTTTGAGGCGGAGTCTTGCTCTGTCGCCCGGGCTGGAGTGCAGTGGCCGGATCTCAGCTCACTGCAAGCTCTGCCTCCGAGGTCTAAGCCATTCTCTTGCCTCAGCCTCCCGAGTAGCTGAGACTACAGGCGCCCGCCACCTCGCCCGGCTAGTTTTTGTATTTTTAGTAGAGACGGGGTTTCACCGTGTTAGCCAGGATGGTCTCCATCTCCTGACCTCGTGATTCGCCCGTCTCGGCCTCCCAAAGTGCTGGGATTACAGGCTTCAGCCACCGTGCCCGGCCAGGTTTTCTTTTTTTAAAAGAAAAAAAATTTTTTTTAATCATAACACTGATTGTTTCTGAGAAGAACTGGGTCTTGGGGAACAAGTGTAGGAGAGAAGGTTTTTACTGTATATTATTTGAATCATCTGAATTTTGAACTGTGTTTCTATTCAGAAAACAAATAATTTTTTTAAAAAATAAATTTCCTTGGCTTGGGCGTGGTAGCTCACACCTGTAATGCCAGCACTTTGGGAGGCTGAGGCGGGCAGATCACAAGGTCAAGAGATCAAGACCATCCTGGCCAACATGGTGAAATCCCATCTCTACTAAAAATACAAAAATTAGCTGGGTGTGGTGGCGGGCACCTGTAATCCCAGCTACTCGGGAGGCTGAAACAGGAGAATCACTGGAACCCGGGAGGCAGAGGTTGCAGCGAGCCGAGATCGCACCATTACACTCCAGCCTGGTGAGAGAGCGAGACTCTGTCTCAAAAAAAAAAAAAATTTTTTTTTCAAGAGTAGAGATGTCCTCAACTGAGGCATAGAAATACTGAGCAAAAACCCCAAACCAAGGCAAAAATACTGAACCTGTAAACCTCTGAAATATATGAATCAATCCAATGAAAAGCATACATTTATCAAGCAACTAAAACGGATTGGGCACAGTGGCTCACGCCTATAATCCCAGCACTTCAGGAGGCCAAGGTGGGCAGATCGCTTGAGCCCAGGAGTTTGAGCCTCGGCAACATGGCAAAACCCAGTGTCTACAAAAAATACAAAAAATTTGCCAGGCGTGATGCCGCACACCTATAGTCCCAGCTACTTAGGAGGCTGAGGTGGCAGGCTCACCTGAGCCTGGGAGATCAAGGCTGCAGTGAGCCAAGGTTGCACCACTGCACTCCAGCCTAGGTGACAGAGTGAGATCCTGTTTCCAACTATAATGTTCAACACACTACTCAAGAATCTATCAGAGATTCAAAAATAAATAAAACTCAGACCATATATTACTACCAGCTCCTTATCTCAATACAAAGCTTATTTATCAAGAAAGCCATTCGATTAAAATTAAATTTAACTAGCCAATACCTTTGAGTACCCAGAGAAGTCCAGCAACAACAAGAAGTCTTAAACAATATTAACAGAAGTATTTCTGTGGGTCACAAGCAACAGAAAATTCCTAGGAACTTTACTAAATTTAAAGAAATGTATTTACATCTCCTTCTTACTTCCTATACTCACCAGCGATTTTAAGGTGTGCGTTGAAATGTTTATGTGTCAGCAGAGGCTCCGGCAACTCTCCTAGAAACATCTTCAGCAAAGTGGCAACATCATTTGAGTGAAACTCCCCTGATTCCAAGTCAATGTCAGTTCCATTATTGAGAGCATCCCTTAAAATTTGCTGTCGGACACTATTACCTGGTACTCTAAACAAACCCTCTACTCGTAAGTCTGTTTAGCATAAAAGAAAGCAGAGGACAGGCAAAAAGGAAGCAGAAATATTATGATTAAAATACACGGTCTAAAGACTACACTTCAAAGACCTTTTACAAACCCTTTCAAGTAAGTTTTTGCCTTTTTTCATCAGTGTAGTTTAGAACCTACAGACCTCCTGAGGAGACATATCTGAACGCCCCTGGGCACTTGGAGATCTTCCAAACTAAAAGGTAGTCCTCCCAGGAGTCATTCAATCTCCTGAGGTATGTACAGACAATCTGAATTTAACCCAATCAATGGTCAGGATTAGCTTGAAAAATAAATTTTAAAAAAGCCAAATCTCCCTAAAGACCTCTTCTTGTTTATCCCAGACTTCATTTTGAGGGTCTACATACATCTGTGGATGTTTGTGGCTCTTGTAAACTATTTTCCCAGCCCAGAATGAATCCAGAGTCTCTGTACTGCTTCAGGAATTAGAACTCTAATGTGTCAAATTCCTAAGAGATTCCCAGAAGCTTTAGGGTCATCCCAACTATTCATCCCTAGGCCAGGTGCAATAGCTCATGCCTATAATCTCAACACTTTGGGAGGCCTAGGCGGGTGAATCACTTGAGCACAGTTCAAGACAAGCCTAGGCAATATGGCAAAACCCCATCTCTACAAAAAACTACAAAAAGTAGCCGGGTGTGGTGGTGTAAGCTTGTGATCCCAGTTACTAGGGAGGCCGAGGTGGGAGAATCACCTGAGTCTGGGAGGTCAAGGCTGCAGTGAGCCAAGATCGCATCACTGCACCCCAGCCTGGGTGACAGAATGAGACCTTGTCTCAAAAAAAAAAAAAAAAAAAAGTAAAGAGTGTGTTTTAAGCATAGAATTCTGGAGAAAAAAGGTATCATGCTCTCTTAAATAAATGCAACAATTCTTTAGGGACAACATATTTTTCCAGAAGAAATGTCTCTCTGAGGCAAGAGGTAAATGTGACGTCATAGACACGGTCTAATTTATATACACTTTGAGAGTATAAAGCAAATGAATATGAGATGAAGTTTGAAAGGACATATATTTAAAAACATGCCACCTGAAATTAACACTGGTTAGTTCCTTTGATGGTTAATTGGCACCTACTAACTCAAGGCAGTTAGCTCTCAACAGAAAACAGAATTCTTCATTAAACAAAGAACGATAAAATTTCAAGTAGTCTTACTTTTGTGTAGATATTCAATCAGTTGGTATATCTGGGCAATGCCTTCCTCTGTCAGTGGGGACCCAAATATCACTCCTTTTTCTGAAAAACCATATGATATGACAGGGTTATATTTCACACAAATAGTACAAAATCATCATACTTAAAACCACTCAAGCATCCTATTTTACAATTCAGCAAGCGTTTTCACATGGTCAGTAAACAAAAACCTTAGAACTGGAAGTGCACCAGAAAATGCAAGCAGGATAACTCTCAATCAGCTTTCTCCAAGTTCAATATTAGACTGTAGGTTCTTTGAAGGCAAATACCATCTTCTTTTTTAAGTAAGAAGCATATATCTAGTAAGTAAGAAGGAGATATCTAGCATGTTAGTATTTAATTTAACAAACAAACAGAAGGCCAGGCATGGTGGCTCACACCTGTAATCCCAGCGCTTTGGGAGGCTGAGGTGGGAGGACTGCTTGAAGCCAGGAGTTTGAGACCAGCCTGGGCAACATAGTGAGACCCCATTTCTACAAAAAATAGAAAACAGTCAGGCATGGCGTCATGCATCTGTAGTCCCAGCTACTGGGAGCTGAGACAGAAGGATAGATTGAGCCCAGGAATTCAAGGCTGCAGTGAGGTATGATACCACTGCGCTCCAACATCGGCAACAGAGTGAGACCCCATCCCTGAAAAAAAAGAAAATCCAAGCTTTCTGTTCTATAGTCTCTAGCTACATAACTATGGTTTTTTAAAGATCATTTTCACATATTAATAGGGCACAAAAATCAAGATGCCCCGATAACTACCTAAGTTAATCATGTCATCATCTCTCAGGGACTGAAAATATTTGCTTTAGTTTAATTATTTACTTATCTAGATAGTTTTTACAATTTGTATTACAATTACTTAAGGTGTTACTACTTATAAAAACTGAAAAAAACAGCCAAAAAAAAGCTCTAAGTTAATAGCAACTCTTCAGTGAATGTGTAGATGTTGAGAGAGAAGCCCAGGGAGCAGCTGAGGCCTGCCCACCCTTCACAGACACATCTCCTACCCTTTCGCTTGAGAGACATGAGAGACCGGAAGAATCCTGATGCTGGGCCGGCCCCGCCAGGCAACTTAAGGTCCACTTCCCCCATCAGCTGAGCCAACTCAGTTCCAGGTAAATCGATGAGCCTTGTGATATTGCTGACCACCAACTCAGTGAAAACCTCAGGTTTCTCATGTCGGAGTTTCTCCACAAAAAAGTCAGGATTAAAGATAATGGGCTGACCTCGAAGGGAAGAATCATTGCAGATCACAAAACTGCAGATGGCATCACTGAAAAACACAGAAGAAAATCTTTTGGGACATGATTTTTGTATGTTTCTTATGCACTACTCATTGGGTTACTTGGTCCTGACTCCACGCAAAGGCAGAGGTTTCCTTATAGTCTGCTTCCTTTAATTGAGCCAGATGCCCTTGAACACTGTTCCTTATAACCACAAAGCCTCACAGAGGGGAAGGCATTTACAGGTACACAAAACGGTAATTAATTCCACTTTTCCCATGTCCACAAATAGGTTTTACTTTAAAATCCTTCAATTCTGGATGCCTCTGACCCATCTATCATCATCTAAGTCCAACCTCTGCTCAGACAGGTTCTTCTCTCTAGGGCTCCTGATCTTAGCTGGGTCTCCACTCCTACATTACATTGGGCTATACTCCTGGCAAAGCTCCTTTGAATCTCAGAAATATTTTCTTCCCTGTTCTTTGTTTCCCAATGCCTACTTTACCCCTGTATTAGTTCATTTTCATACTGCTATGAAGAAATACCCAAGACTGGGTAATTTATAAAGAAAAAGAGCTTTAATGGACTCACAGTTCCACACGACTGGGGAGGCCTCAAAATCATGGCAGAAGGCGAAGGAGGAACAAAGGCACATCTTACATGGTAGCATGTTGGGAACAGGCACCAAAATCTGGTCATAAACTGGCCCCAAAACTGGCCATAAACAAAATCTCTGCAGCACGGTGACATGTTCATGATAGCCATGACGCCCATGCTGGAAGATTATGGGTCTACTGGAATGAGAACAAGGAACCCCTGGCCCACCCAGGGTGGAAAACCTTTAAAGGCATTCTTAAAACCACAAACAATAGCAAGCACGATCTGTGCCTTAAGGCCATGCTCCTGCTGCAGATAATTAGCCAAACCCATCCCTTTATTTTGGCCCATCCTTTTGTTTCCCATAAGGAATACTTTTAGTTAATCTATAATCTATAAAAACAATGCTTATCACTGGCTTACTATTAATAAACACATGGGTAAATCTCTGTTCAGGGCTCTCAACTCTGAAGGCTGTGAGACCCCTGATTTCCCACTTCACACCTCTATATTTCTGTGTGTGTCTTTAATTCCTCTAGCACTGCTGGGTTAGGGTCTCCCCGACCAAGCTGGTCTCAGCAAGTTGTGGGGCCTGAATCCAGGTCAAAAGGTCGCCGGAGCGACCGGTTGGAGAACATGGAAAACTAAGCTGGAGAACACCCAAGTACTCTTAAAGCAATCCCCGTGGTGATTAAGAAGGCGAGCTCGGAAGCATCAGGGTAACAATGGGACAAGTGTGGGCTCTGGTTCGTTCCACCATGGAACCTTTTCACATTAATGATGAGGAGGAAGGAGAGTATAATGAAGTAACAGAAGAGGTTACAGAGCAGGTTTGTTTGCCAGCTAAAGCTAAAGCATCAAAGGAGGGAGAGGTTCATCCCTACCTTTCTGTATCCCCTCATTACTATTTTGAAGAAAAAGAGTGGCCTGACCCTCCAGATCTTTCTTTTCCAGAGGACACTGGGCGAAAAGTAGTTGCCCCAGTGACTGTTCGAGCAGTGCCTCGAGCAACTGCTCTTAGTTCTATTCAGGCAAGAATTCAGCAAGCTAGACGAGCAGTTCCCTGTTAGAATACACCCCCCAGATCAACAGGGAAATATTATAGCTACATTTGAGCCTTTTCCTTTTAAATTACTCAAAGAATTTAAACAAGCTATAAATCAGTATGGACCAGGTTCTCCTTTTGTAATGGGACTGTTAAAGGATGTTGCTGTTTCCAGTCGCACGATTCCTACTGACTGGGATGCTCTTACTCGAGCTTGTCTAACTCCTGCTCAGTTCTTACAATTTAAAACTTAGTGGGCAGATGAAGCTTCCATTCAGGCTGTTCGAAATGCCCAGGCCCAACATCAAATTAATATAACTGCAGACCAACTTTTGGGGGTTGGCAGCTGGGCTGGTTTAGATGCACAACTGGTCATGCAGGATGATGCCATACAACAGCTTAGGGGAGTGTACATTAGAGCTTGGGGAAAAAAATCACTTCAGGTGGAGAACAATACCCTTCCTTCACTGCTACAAAACAGGTATCAAGAGACCCACACATTGATTTTATAGCTCGGATACAGGAGTATCTTAAACAGATGATTGCAGATTCGGCTGCTCAGAATATAGTGTTGCAGTTATTAGCTTTCGACAATGCTAATCCCGATTGCCAGGCTGCTCTGCGACCTATCAGAGGGAAAGCACATTTAGTTGATTATATCAAGGCCTGTGATGGTATCGGAGGTAATCTGCATAAAGCTACTTTGTTGGCACAGGCAATGGTAAGACTGAGAGTGGATAAAGGAAATACTCTGTTTCCTGGAGCTTGTTTTAACTGTGGGAAGCATGGTCATACTAAAAAAGAATGTAGAAAAAATCAGCAAGTCAAGTCACCCGATAGGGGAAAAAAGAATACTGCTGAAACTGAAATATGTCCAAAATGTAAAAAAGGAAAACACTGAGCTAATCAGTGTCACTCTAAGTTTGATAAAGAAGGGAACCCTAGGCCGGGTACAGTGGTTCACACCTGTAATCCCAGAACTTTGGGAGGCCAAGACGAGCAGATCACGAGCTCAGGAGATCGAGACCATCCTGGCTAACATGGTGAAACCCCATCTCTACTAAAAATACAAAAAATTAGCCGGGCGTGGTGGCAGGCACCTGTAGTCCCAGCTACTTGGGAGGCTGAGGCAGGAGAATGGCATGAACCCAGGAGGCAGAGCTTGCAGTGAGCCGAGATCGCACCACTGCACTCCAGTCTGGGCGACGAGCGAGACTCCGTCTCAAAAAAAAAAAAAAAAAAAAGGAAGGAACCCAATTTCAGGAAACGCCATGAAGGGCCCGTCCCAGGCCCCATTCTAAACCGAGGAATTTCCAGCTCAGGCCATTCCCTCACCCCCCATACAATGTCTGTCCCCCGCCACAGCCAATAGTGCCGCAGTAGATTTATGCTGCACAAAAGCTGTGAGTCTTCTGCCTGGGGAACTGCCACGAAAGGTCCCAACAGGAGTCTATGGTCCCTTGCCAGCAGGGACAATAGGAATACTTTTTGGAAGGTCTAGTTTAAGTTTAAAAGGGGTACAAATACATATAGGAGTCACTGATTCAGATTACAATGGGAAATTCAAATTGTTATATCTACTTCTGTTCCCTGGAAAGCAGAGCCAGGATAGCACATAGCAGGGCCATGATAGCGCATCGCAGAGCCAGGATAGCACATAGCACAGCTCCTGATTGTGCCGTATGTGGGAATGGGAAAAAGTGAAACTAAATGAACAAGATTTGGAAGCACAAACAAACAAGGCAAAGCAGCTTACTGGGTAAATCAAGTTACTAATAAATGCCCTACCTGTGAAATAACTATTCAGGGAAAGAAATTTAAAGGTTTGGTAGATATAGGAGTCAACATTTCAGTCATTTCTATAGCACTGGTCGTCCACATGGCCAATTCAACCCACTCAATCTGACATAGTTGGAGTTGGTAAAGCCCCTGAAGTATATCAAAGTGTTATATTTTGCACTGTGAGGGGCCTGATGGACAACCTGGGACTATTCAACCAATTGTAATTTCTGTATCTATAAATTTATGGGGAAGAGATTTATTACAACAACATAGAGCACAAGTTCTAATTCCAGAACAATTATATAGCCCTCAAAGTCAACATATGATGCATGAAATGGGGTATGTCCCTGGTATGGGACTAGAAAAAAATTTGCAAGGTTTGAAAGAACTGCTTCAAGTGGAAAGACAAAGTTCCTGCCAAAGATTAGGATATCTTTTTTGATGGCAGCCATTGTTAAGCCTCCAGAACTTATACCTGGTTAACAGATAAGCCAATTTGGATAGAACAATGGCCACTGAGTAAAGAGAAACTGGAGGCTTTAGAGAAATTAGTTACTGAACAATTAGAAAATGAACACATAGCTCCAACATTTTCCCCTTGGAATTCTCCAGTTTTCATAATTAAGAAAAAAATCAGGTAAATGGAGAATATTAACTGACTTAAGAGCCATCAGGCCGGGCGCGGTGGCTCAAGCCTGTAATCCCAGCACTTTGGGAGGCCGAGACGGGAGGATCACGAGGTCAGGAGATCGAGACCATCCTGGCTAACACGGTGAAACCCCGTCTCTACTAAAAAATACAAAAAACTAGCCGGGCGAGGTGGCAGGCGCCTGTAGTCCCAGCTACTCGGGAGGCTGAGGCAGAAGAATGGCGTGAACCCGGGAGGCGGAGCTTGCAGTGAGCTGAGATCCGGCCACTGCACTCCAGCCCGGGCGACAGAGCAAGACTCCGTCTCAAAAAAAAAAAAAAAGAGCCATCAATTCAGTTATACATGTAATGTTCCTACGGGAGCATTACAGGATTGCCTTCTCCTGCTATAATTCCAAAAAATTGGCCTTTAATAGTCATAGATTTAAAAGACTGTTTCTTTACTATCCCCTTAGCTGAGCAAGACTGTGAACGGTTTGCATTTACAATTCCTGTGGTAAACAACCTGCAGCCTACTAAGCGTTTTCACTGTTTCACAGATGGGTCTAGTAATGGTAAAGCTTCTTATTCTGGCTCGAAAAGTAAAGTTTTCCAGACGCCCTATACTTCAACTC
Organism: Piliocolobus tephrosceles; assembly: GCF_002776525.5. NCBI lineage: Eukaryota > Metazoa > Chordata > Mammalia > Primates > Cercopithecidae > Piliocolobus > Piliocolobus tephrosceles. Next base: position 36,437,638 of record NC_045442.1, on the reverse strand, counting down.
AAAAAGCAGAGCTTGTAGCTGTAATTGAGGTATTAACTGCTTTTAATATGCCTATTAATGTGATTTCTGACTCTTCATACGTGGTTCATTCCACACAGTTAATTAAAAATGCTCAGTTACTATTTAATACAGATAAAAAACTGATGACAAAAACAAAAAGGAGGGAGAAAGAGAATATGGAACCCCGCAGATGCAACTGAATCTAGCATTATTAACTTTAAATTTTTTGAGCCTGCCAAAAGGCCAGATGTTATCAGCAGCTGAACAGCATCTACAGAAACCAGTTGCAAAGACAGAAGCAGAACAATTGGTTTGGTGGGGAGATCTGATAACAAAAAGTTGGGAAATAAGTAAAATAATAACTTGGAGTAGAGGTTATGCTTATGTCTCTCCAGGACCACCGAATCAATAGCTGATTTGGATACCATCAAGACACCTGAAACCTTATCATGAACCAGATGTCAAGGAAGAGATTCCAGGAGGATCCCAAGGACCCCCTGGCTCCAGCCATGTTGAGGGTGATGCTGAGGTGGACCCCAATTTTCACGAGCAACACCCGTTGAACACAGCCACCCACCTGGGGACAGATCAAGAAGCTGTCGCAGATGGCAGAAGAAAACCTGAGGAAAGTGGAAGAACCAGTCACAATGAGTAATTTAATGGTAGCTATGATAGCAGTGATCACCATTGCCGTGAGTATTCCTTCAACAAGGGCTGACACAGAGAACAATTATACTTATTGGGCATATTTATCAATCTTGGCTGGCAATATGCCTGCATGTAATCACTCTATGACACAGTTACACATGCTTTTATTTTTTTGGTGAGACGCAGTCTCGCTCTGTCGCCCAGGCTGGAGTGCAGTGGCGCGATCTCAGCTCATTGCAAGCTCCGCCTCCCGGGTTTACGCCATTCTCCTGCCTCAGGCTCCCAAGTAGCTGGGACTACAGGCGCCCGCCACCTCGCCCGGCTAGTTTTTTTTTTGTATTTTTTAGTAGAGACGGGGTTTCACCGTGTTAGCCAGTATGGTCTCGATCTCCTGACCTCGTGATCCACCCGTCTCGGCCTCCCAAAGTGCTGGGATTACAGGCGTGAGCCACCGCGCCTGGCCCACATGCTTTCTGATCTCAGTATTTACCACAATAAATCTGCTCCTATAATTGAGGGATACCGCCCTCAAAAACCTATTTGTAAACAAAATAGAACCTGGCCAGAAATAATGAATGTACTTGTTTAGGAAGATTGCATTGCAGAACAGGCAGAGGTACTGCACAACGATTCCTATGGAATCATTACTGATTGGTCCCCTAAGGGGATATTTAGCTTGAATTGCACCTCTCAGTCTGCATGCCATGGTCACACTATGTTAAGATGATCTGAACAAAATGGTCAGATGGTAGAAATGATAAGAAGTACAGAAAAGTTCCTATTATCTGGAACCATGGCAGTATAGCGGCACCTCAACCTCAAATGATATGGCCTGCTCTAGGAGCTTAACATAAGGATTTGTGGAAACTATTAAATGCTCTTAATAAGACCAAAATTTAGGAAAGAATAAAAAAGCATCTAGAAGGACACTCTACAAACTTGTCTTTGGATATTGCAAAATTAAAATAACAAATATTCAAAACATCCCAGGTATACCTGACCTTAATGCCAGGAACTTGAGTGCTCGAAGGAGCTGCAGACAGATTAGCAGCTAGTAACCCATTAAAATGGATAAAAACACTTGGAAGCTCTGTGATTTCAATGATGATTGTGCTTTTAATCTATGTTGTTTATCTTTGTATAGTCTGCAGATGTGGATCCTGACTCCTGTGAGAAGTAGCTCACCATGACAAAGCTGCCTTTGCTTTTATCGCTTTGCAAATCAAAGAAGGGGAACATGTTGGGAAAAGGACCCCCAAAATCTGGCCCCAAAACTGGCCATGAACAAAATATCTGCAGCACCGTGACATGTTCATGATGGCCATGACGCCCATGATGGAAGATTGTGGGTTTACCGGAGTGAGGGCAAGGAATCCCTGGCCCACCCAGGGTGGAAAACTGCTCAAAGGCGTTCTTAAAACCACAAACAATAGCATGAACGATCTGTGCCTTAAGGCCATGCTCCTGCTGCAGATAACTAGCCAAATCCATCCCTTTATTTCGGCCCATTCCTTTGTTTCCCATAAGGGATACTCTTAGTTCATCTATAATCTATAAAAACAAGGCTTATCATTGGCTTGCTGTTAATAAATACATGGGTAAATCTCTGTTCGGGGCTCTCAGCTCTGAAGGCTGTGAGACCCCTGATTTCCCACTTCACACCTCTATATTTCTGTGTGTGTGTCTTTAATTCCTCTAGCACTGCTGGGTTAGGGTCTCCCCAGCTGAACTGGTCTCGGCAGCAGCAGGCAAGAGTGTGTGTGCAGGGTAACCGCCCTTTATAAAACCATCGGATCTCATGAGACTTATTCACGTGGGGAAAAACCACCCCATGATTCAATTACCTTCCACCGAGTTCCTCTCATGATACGTGGGGATTATGGGAGCTACAATTCAAAATGAGATTTGGGTGGGGACACAACCAAACCATGTAATTCCACCCCAGCCATTCCCAAATCTCATGTCCTCACATTTCAAAACCAATTATGCCTCCCCAACAGTCCCCCAAAGTCTTAACTCATTTCAGCATTAACTCGAAAGTCCATAGTCCAAAGTCTCATCTGAGACAAGTCCCTTCTGCCTATGAGCCTGTAAAATCAAAAGCAAGTTAGTTACTTCCTAGGTACAATGAGGGTACAGGCACTGGGTAAATACACCCATTCCAAATGGGAGAAATTGGCCAAAACAAAGGGCTACAGGCCCCATGCAAGTCTGAAATCCAACAAGGCAGTAATTAAATCTTACAGCTCTGAAATAATCTCCTTTGACTCCATGTCTCACATCCAGGTCACACTGATGCAAGAAGTGGGTTCTCATAGTCTTGGGCAGCTCTGCCCCTGTGGCTTTGCTGGGTACATCCCCACTCCTGGTTGCTTTCACAGGCTGGCATTGAGTGTTTGCAGCTTTTCCAGATGCACAATGCAAGCTATCAGTGGATCTACAGTTCCGGGCTCTGGAGGATGGTAGCCCTCTTCTCACAACTCCACTAGGCAGTGCCCCAGTGGTGACTTTGTATGGGGGCTCCCATTCCACATTTCCCTTCTCTGAACTGCTCTAGCAGAGGTTCTCTATGAGGGCTCCATCCCTGTAGCACACCTTTGCCTCGACATTGAGGCTTTTCCATACATCCTCTGAAATCTAGGCTGAGGTTCCCAAACCTCAATTCTTGACTTCTGTGCACCCGCAGGCCCAAAACCACATGTAAACTGCCAAGGCTTGGGGCCTGCGCCCTCTGAAGCAATGTCCTGAACTATACACTGGCCCCTTTTAGCCATAGCTGGGACCCAGGGCACCAAGTCCAGGGACTGCACAAAGCAGCAAGGCCCTGGGCCCAGCCCACAGTATCATTTTTCCTCGTAGGCTTCCAGGCCTGTGATGGGAGGGGCTGCTACAAAGGTCTCTGACATGCCCTGGAGACATTTTCCCCATTGTCTTAGAAATTAGGATTTGGCTCCTCCTAGCAAGAGTGACCTTTATATAAGTTCCCAACAAGTTCCTCATCTCCATCTGAGACCACTTCAGTCTGGACTTCACTGTCCATATCACTATCAGCATTTTGGTCAAAGCTATTCAACAAGTCTCTAGGAAGTTCCCAACTTCCCCACATCTTCCTGTATTCTGAGCCCTACATAACCTCTAGGAAGTTCCAAACTTTCCCACATTTCCCTGTCTTCTGAGTCCTCTAAACTATTCCAACCTCTGCCTGTTACTCAGTTTAAAAGTCGCTTCCACATTTTCAGGTATCCTTACAGTAGTACCCAACTCTACTGGTACCAATTTACTGTATTAGTCTGTTCTCACACTGTTAATAAAGACACACCAGAGACTCAGTAATTTATAAAGGAAAGACAGGTTTAATGGACTCACAGTTCCACATGGCTGGGGAGGCCTCATAATCATGGTGGAAGGCAAAGGGGGAACAAAGGCATGTCTTACGTGGCAGCAGTCAAGAGAGCGTGTGCAGGGGAACTGCCCTTTATAAAAACATCAGCTCTTGTGAGACTTATTCACTATCAAGAGAACAGCACAGGAAAAACCCGCCCCCATGATTCAATTACCTCCCACTGGGTTCTTCCTACAACACATGGGGATTATGGGAGCTAGAATTCAAGATGAGATTTGTGTGGGGACATAGCCAAAGCATATCATTCCCTTTTTACTTCTAATATGTTGTTATATTTAAGAATTGTATCCTTGAAACTCTTACAGAAGACATATAGTTTGTATCCATTAACAATAAAGTCTAATGGCTTGTTCTAATCCTTATTATATAAACAGTCATCTGTTATATAACCAACAAATGGACATAACGCAAGCTAGAAAGGACAAGTTATCATATCTCAGTCAGGCAGAATTGAAATTTACCTGACTCATACAAACATACCCACAGTAAAAGCAATCACAACTTAAAAGTGGTCCATTATACCCTAGGTACCAAAGCACTATTCCAGGAAAAATGATGGCACTTCTAAATACTAAATGTAACTAATCTACAAAGGACATTGTCAATACTACATGGATAATTAATAATAACAGTATAGTGAAAACAAGGCATGGGTAGACTTCAAAGTTCATCTCTATTTCCTTGAAAAATTATTACATGATTTAATCAACAGTCCACATCTTCAGTTGGTGACCAGGAGATTCCTTCTTTTCTCTGAAATGATAATGTATTATGAGGAATAACAAAAATTAAAAACTAGGAATGTGTGTCCTCAAGCCAAAAAGTAACTAAAAAAAATAGAATTTAAAATGCTTGTCTCAACCTTTTTACACACTAGTTATTTTTCCTGTTCAAATGCCAATGATGATAAATAAAAGCCAAATAAAATTAGAAGCAACTTCATCTTAAATCATTGACAAGAGCCTCTTTTTTTAACATCAGCTTATTTCAGTCAAGAAGCAAGGGTCAATATAGGACTATTGTTTATAATCACTGCCAATGAGAAATCACTACCCTACCAGGAGGGCTAGAAAAATCATAAAATGTGTAGTACCAAAAAGAGTCTTATAATTTATTGAGTCTAAACTAATCATTTTCTGGAATTCACATCACTTTTGATTCTGAATAACTGATTCAGATCAAATTAGCATTAACATAAAAATGTGTATTAATAGCAACCATTATATTCCTGAAACAGAAACGCATACATACATACATAAAACTTTCAGACTTTTATTAATGTCCAGAGCAAAACTCAAGATTCTAACACTTTCAACACAGTTGACCCTTCCAGCACTAAACTGGATCAAATATTGTACACAAGTGAGAAAGAAACTAAAAGCAACATGTATAGTTTTTCAACAGAATTCTTCCTACTTGGCCATCACTCCCAAAACTACTCCCTCCTAAACAGCATAAACAGGGAGAAGAATAAACAGGTTCAAGACTGCTCCTAGCTATTCACAAGGAATACAAGAAAAAAAGATACCTTGGAACTCGTAACACATAAGTAACACGTAAACAATCTCAGTTTCTCTTCCCTTCTGTTTTTTCTCCCCTTTCTTCCCATGTTCATTCTCTCGTTATGTCACACTTTAATTTCTTTAAGCTAGTTCTTTTCTTTTCCCCTACTTCCTCACTTTTTCCATGTGGACCATCTGGTAAAACAATATCTAAGAGATGGAAATAGTTAAAAGAGAAATCAAATGGAAGGTGAAAGATGGAAAAGAGTTATAGCGGGTTATTTTTCTTAAAGTTACCCCATATCACAAAGCCCACTAATCCCTTTCCAAAGAATACACAATACCACAATATAAAGCTAAAATTATCAAGAAACACGTTTTAAGAACTTAAGAAATTTATAGGACTAAAGAAAAAACTACTATATTTAAGCAAAAACAACCTTCCACTCTACAATATTGTAAAACAAACTAAATATACTAAAGTTCAAGAAAATAAATATATTTCTTACATAAGTGCTGAAAGCTTCTGATGAGGCATTGGTAAATCGAAGAGACAGGAAAAAAGCTTTCCCCTTGTTTGTTGTGACAAAGAAACTCTCCTTTCCCTGCCCCAGCACAGCCTACACACATTCCAGACATGTTAGAGGATACAAGGGCACATTATGAGGCCTGAAAGGCAGTACTTAGGACTCTGAGCACTCATCTACAAGTAGAAAAATAGAGATAAAAAACTAGACCAGTTAATTAACTGTATTTGCCAATGCATAGATGAAGCTCAAAAGCAGACTCCCGTCACCACTGAAGTTATACTAGATGAAACAGTTACAAATGTAAAAGCATAGAACAGGTGGTTTTACAATATGGGGGAGGGGTGATCCCTACCTCACATTACAGACAAAAAATAAATTCCAACCAAAATAAAGATCTAAATATGAAAAGCCAAATTTAAAAGCAGTAAAAAACAATATAGAATAAATAAATGCAACAGAGGAAGAGTTTCTTAAACAAGACATAAAAAGCACAATCCCCAAAGAATCATAAATTTAACTACATTAAATTTATCTGTATAACAAATGACACTACACATTAAATTTCTTAAAAATGAAGTCACAATGCCTCTAAAGAGAAATGGATAAAAGGGGAAGAAGAGTGGGAGAGAAACTTTTCACTGCATGCTCTTTTGTATTTTCTGGATTTTATATTCATGTGAACATACTATCCATTCATAATAAATAAATAAATCTAAAACTTTAAAAGTAATAATAAAATACAAGATAAGCCACAGATTAAAAAAAGATGTTTGCCATGCATATAACCAGGATCAGTATTCAGAATGAATCAGTAATCCTAAAAATTAATAAGGAAAAGACACTTGACTCAACAGAAAATTAGTCAAATGACATGATCAGTAATGCAGAGAAGAGGGGACCTAATGACTAATAAACATAAAAAGAATCTCGGCCGGGCGCGGTGGCTCAAGCCTGTAATCCCAGCACTTTGGGAGGCCAAGGCGGGCAGATCACGAGGTCAGGAGATCGAGACCATCCTGGCTAACATGGTGAAACCCCGTCTCTACTAAAAAATACAAAAAACTAGCCGGGCGAGGTGGCGGGCACCTGTAGTCCCAGCTACTCGGGAGGCTGAGGCAGGAGAACGGCGTAAACCCGGGAGGCAGAGCTTGCAGTGAGCTGAGATCCGGCCACTGCACTCCAGCGCGGGCAACAGAGCAAGACTCCGTCTCGAAAAAAAAAAAAAAAAAGAATCTCAACTTCACAAGTTGTCAGAATAAAGCAAATTTAAAAATAGTACCTTTCCTTACTCATCACTTAGCAAAATCAGATTCAGGTGGTATATTTTTATTCTCAGTTTGCTATGTTATTTATTTTTTTTTTAGACAGAGTCTCACTCTTGTCACCCAGGCTGGAGTGCAATGGCACAATCTCGGCTCACTGCAGCCTCTGCCTTCCAGAGGAGATATATATATTTATTTATATATTTACTTATTTAAAATTGTGTATTGGATGTTTAATTTTATCAAATACTTATCAAAAATTTTTTGTGCATCTATTGATGATCATATAATTTTTTCCTCTATGGTAAATAATACTGATTTTCTATTGTCAAACCAACCTTGCATTTCTCAAATAACTCAACTTTGTGATGATGTATTATCATTTTTATATGTTGTTGAATTTGGTTTGCTTATAAATTTCCCATTCATTCATAAGTGTGATTAGTCTTAAATTTTCTTTTCTTGTAATGTCTTCATTAGGTTTTATATCAAGGTTGCTCTAGCCTTATACACCCAGGTGGGAAATATGTCTTTTTTGTTGTTGTTGTTCTTTTTTTTTTCAGACAGAGTCTCACTCTGTCGCCTGAACTGGAGTGCAGTGGCACGATCTCAGCTCACTCACTGCAACCTCCGCCTCCCAGGTTCAAGCAATTCTCCTGCCTCAGTCTCCTGAGTAGCTGGGACTACAGGGCACATGCTGCCTCGCCCATCTAATTTTTTGTATTTTGGTAGAGACAGGATTTCATGGTGTTGCCCAGGCTGGTCTTGAACTCCTGAGCTCAGGCAATCTGCCCGCCTCGGCCTCCCACAGGCATGAGCCACCGCGCCCGGCCAATGTCTTATTTTTCTATTTTCTGAAAAAATGTATGTGAGATTAGTGTTATTTCTTCTTTAAATATGTGACAGAATTGGCTGATTAAGCCATCTGAACCTAGAATTTTCTCTGTGAAAAAGTTTTTCATTACACATTCCACTTATTTTGTGTTATGGGACTACTCACATTTTCCTTTACTTCTTGTGTTAATTTTGTTAAGTTGTACATTTCAAGGAATTTGTCTATTTCACATAAACCTTCAAACTTTATCGGTATAAATTTGTATATAATATCCTCTTATCTTTTTTAATATCTCTAGGTTCCATAGTAATGTCCTCCTCTTTGTTCCTGATACTGGTAATTTGTTTTTCAGCTGGGGGCGGTGGCTCAAGCCTGTAATCCCAGCACTTTGGGAGGCCAAGACAGGTGGATCACGAGGTCAGGAGATCAAGACCATCCTGGCTAACATGGTGAAACCCCGTCTCTACTAAATAATACAAAAAACTAGCTGGGCGAGGTGGCGGGCGCCTGTAGTCCCAGCTACTGGGGAGGCTGAGGCAGGAGAATGGTGTAAACCTGGGAGGCCGAGCTTGCAGTGAGCTGAGATCCCGCCACTGCACTCCAGCCTGGGCAACAGAGTGAGACTGTGTCTCAAAAAAAAAAAAAAAAAAAAAAAAAAAAATTTGTCTTCAATGTAATTAGCTTTGTCAAGTTTCCAAATTCTAGCTTTGTTGAACCTCTCTATTGTATATGTTTGTTGTTTATTTCATTAGTTTCTTTTTTTTTTTTTCTTCCTTTGAGATGGAGTCTTGCTGTGTCTTCTAGGCAGGAGTGCAATGGCACAATCTTGGCTCACTGCAACCTCCACCTCCCGAGTTCAAGCAATCCTCCTGCCTCAGCCTCCCCAGTAGCTGGAATTACAGGCACACATCACCATACCCAGCTAATTTTTGTATTTTTAGTAGAGATAGGGTTTCACCATGTTGGCCAGGCTGGTCTCAAACTCCTGACCTCAGGTGATCCACCCACCTTACCCTCCCAAAGTGCTGGGATTATAGGCGTGACTCACCACGCCCAGCTTATTTCATTAATTTCTGCTTTTTTTTTTCTTTTTTTTTTTTTTTTTTTGAGACAGACTCATTCTGTTGCCCAGGCTGGAGTACAGTGGCACTATCCTGGCTCACTGCAACTTCTGCCTCCTTGGTTCAAGCGCTTCTCATGCCTCAGACTCCTGAGTAGTTGGGATTACAGGTGAGTGCCATCATGCCCAGCTAATTTTTGTATTTTTAGTAGAGATAGGGTTTCCCATGTTGAGCAGGCTGGTCTCAAACTCCTGGCCTCAACCAATCCACCCACCTCGGCTCTCAAAGTGTTGGCATTACAGGCATGAGCCACCACACCCAACCCACAACATTATTTTCTAAACAGCCAAAACTAAAAAAGCAAAATGTCCAGCAGAATCTTAACTTAATGGCTTTGTTTATTTGCAATGGAATATTACATAGTAATGAAAATGGACAGACTCTAGCTATATGTACAATCATAGCTAAATCTCACAAATAAAAGCAAAAGAAGCCACACACACACACACACACACACACACAGACAACTACATACTATATGATGACATATCAAATTTTAAAAATAAACGAAACTAGTATTTAGAGGTACTTGCTTAAATGGTAAACTGTAAAGAAATGTATTTACCATAATATTCAGGATAATGGTTACCTTTTGTGGACAGTGATTAAGAGAAGGCATGAAGGTATGAAAGAGTTCCTGAGGCCGGGTACGGTGGCTCACGCCTGTAATCCCAGCACTTTGGGAAGCCAAAGCAGGTGGATCACGAGGTCAGGCGGTCGAGATCGAGGTTAGCCTGGCTAACATGGTGAAACCCCCGTCTCTACTAAAAAATACAAAAATTAGCCGGGCATGGTGGCGGGCGCCTGTAATCCCAGCTACGGGAGAGGCTGAGGCAGAACTGCTTGAACCCCGGAGGTGGAGGTTGCAGTGAGCTGAGATCGCGCCACTGCACTCTAGCCTGGGTGGCAGAGCAAGACCCCATCTTTATATTTTTTTATTTTATTTTATTTTATTTTATTTTGAGACGGAATCTCGCTCTGTCGCCCGGGCTGGAGTGCAGTGGCCGGATCTCAGCTCACTGCCAGCTCCGCCTCCCAGGTTTACGCCATCCTCCTGCCTCAGCCTCCCCAGTAGCTGGGACTACAGGCACCTGCCACCTCGCCCGGCTAGTTTTTTGTATTTTTTAGTAGAGACGGGGTTTCACCATGTTAGCCAGGATGGTCTCGATCTCCTGACCTCGTGATCCGCCTGCCTTGGCCTCCCAAAGTGCTGGGATTACAGGCTTGAGCCACCGCGCCCGGCCAAGACCCCATCTTTAAAACAACAACAACAGTTGTTCGTGCCTCTCTTTTCCTGTTGTTGGTAAAATATATGTTTCTGGGGAGCTCACCACTTTGACCCTTTCTAGGGAAAAACATCACTGTTGTCACCAGCACCATCACCATCATTATCAAACAGCTGAGCCAGAGACTAATAATAACGACAATAGCTAACACTTCTATGGGACTTCCTATGTGCCGGCACTGTTCTAACTTTCTGTGTATTATTTTATTTTATCCTTATTATAATCCTATGAGGTAGATGCTGTTATAATGCCATTTTACAGAACAGAAAGTGGAAGCATAGCTTGCTTAAGGTCACTCTGCTAGGTTGTAACAGAGCCAGGATTTGAAACCAGGCAGTCTGGCTCCAGAG
>NC_045442.1:36394171-36426301 GCF_002776525.5 Piliocolobus tephrosceles | reverse complement strand
AAAAAAAAAAAAAAAAAAAAAAAAAAAAAAAAAAAAAGAGTTCCTGAAGTGCTAATAACGTTCTTGTGGATAAATCATTGAGCTATGGGAAAAGGGGAGCATTTGAAGCAAATATGGCAAAATTTTAAGATTTGCTGAAGCTGGGTAATAGGAAGAGTATTGATTATATTATTCTATAAACTTGTATGTATAATCGACATTTCATGACAAATTTTTTTAAAGAAACCAAGTACTGGGCTGGGCACAGTGGCTCACGCCTATAATCCCAGCACTTTGGGAGGCCGAGGCGGGCAGATCACGAGGTCAGGAGATCGAGACCACTCTGGCTAACACAGTGAAACCCCCAGTCTCTACTAAAAATACAAAAAAATCAGCCGGGCGTGGTGGCAGGCGCCTGTGGTCCCAGCTACTCTGAAGGCTGAGGCAGGAGAATAGCGTGAACGCAGGAGGCGGAGTTCGCAGTGAGCGGAGATCACAACACTGCACTCCAGCCTGGGCAACAGAGCAAGACTCCGCCTCGGAAAAAAAAAATAAAGAAACCAAGTAGTTTCGGCTTCACTCTCACTTCAATTTGATATAAATGTTATAGAAAATCAAAGTATATACTAAAGATTAATTTCCTTATCATAAAAGTTTTTACATAGATGGCCAGAAGCAGGAAAATTAGTAGCTAGGTATGTAGGCATACAGAAATAACAAGGGTTCTGGGCAACTATCCCAAAGAATGATAGAGATAAGACCCCTCAAAAAGAACAATTTGGGGCAGGTAGCCTGCAGGAGATTGACAGGATGTTGTGCATGGCAGCTTTCCTCTGGATATCAATGCTGAGGACACCATGTCAGGGCTCTCCTGCCCACTGCTGTGGGTCGCCCCTCCAAGATAACCCCAGTACCAGTGACATCCTTCCCATCAGTCACCACTCCAGCACCAGAAACCTATGAAGGCTGCAACAGCTGTGTTTCCTGTTTTAAAGCACTGTTAATAATACCTGCTTTTAGATAGAATGTAAAGAAGATGAGAGCTACTGTTCACATAATTCAACAGTTAGAGACTGTGGTGTGGTGAACAGGACAGACTTCTGTTCTGTGCCAACTGCCACTCTGGTGCCAATCAATTCCACAGTGACACATAGATCCAGTGTTTCACACTCAGTGAACCTGAGCAGATTTGCTGAGGCTTTGTATGTTGAGTTCACAATGACTTTTTATGGATTTTGTGGAAATCTTGGGAAATACAGAAGCCTAAAGGAAATTATAACTCCCAGTATCCCAAGTTAAAACCACAACTCTGCCTTTCTCTTCTACAACTCCCACCACAGTTACTACATCAGGTACAACAAATACCACTTTCACTCCAACCTCACAATCTGTGCAGAAGTCTACTTTTGATGCAGCCAGTTTTGCTGGAAGAACTGTCCTTGTCTTTGGTATACAGGCTATAGTTTTCTTTCTTTATAAATTCTACAAATCTAAGAAACAAACTTATACTCTGTAAACAGACTCATCACACTGATAAGGACTGGAGATTCATTCACGTAACTCACTGAAACCAAAATACTATCTTTCAAGATGTCCCACATGGAAGACGCTATTCCAGGATCTTTCGATTTCCAAAAGATGCATATAAGCTATTTGAAAGCATCATCCCTGAAGAAAAAAATCAGTTAAATCATTTTGTTCAACAGGAAAATTTTAAATATTCTGCACGAATCCTTGTGGCAGTCTTCTTTTATTTTAAATGGTTGCTGCTTTGGGATTATGTTTCTTTTTCTCTTGACAAGCCAAATGTAACTTTCTGTAAGTGACAGAAAATGCTGTCTCGTGCAGACAATGTCAGGACTCTTAGCAGTTTAAATTTAGTCACTTTAAAGCCTGAAAGCTGCATTATTTTCATCCTAACTCAAGATATAATTTAGTGAACAGAATTGAGAAGAGTGTGCCAAATGAGTATCAATCAGGTGGACTGTGCCCTATCATGTCAAAGTGGCATAAATTTATCAATCTAGTAATACTAAAAAAATAGTAATTTGTATAACCTACTTATAGTCTACAATTACCACTTTTACCACTAGATGGAACCCTACATGTAAGGTGATATGCTCAGTGAAAGGACTGGAAACAATCCACAGTTGAAAAATCAATTACAGAAAAATGAAATGCAAGTGCTTCTAAGGCATGTTGAAGCCATGAATCTGCAAAATTCAAGGCAGTTAAAAAAAAAAAAAAACAACTGCATCCTGCAGATGTACCTTTTGGCTGACTATACCAAAACTGCATACCCACAAAACTAAATGTTTCCTCCCTGGTGAATTGCCTAACTTGATTTGTTTTCCAAGAACCACAACCTTGGCAAGATTTATCAAAATACGAGCTATATTTAAAGTTGTCTAAATCTGATTTACCACCCTGAGAGAAGTATTCACTCTCTCCTACTGCTTTTTCAACTCTAAAAGGCTCTGAAACGTGGCTTTAACTGTGTCACTTTGTTGGAAAGCTGTTAGATAAGAAATACAACTATCAAAGAAAAGACTGTATTCTTCCCTCTCTCTACATATCAAATTTAAGCCAGTATCATGAAAGTTGTACATAGAGAAGAGAAAACTAAACAGGCCCTATATGCCCAAGCTGGTGGTGCTTTTTAATATCAGAGACAGTTCAACATTAATAAGGAGTACCACAATTCAGGGAACGATATCCAATTTCTTAGATAAAATTTTTGAAACATTTATACCCTAAGAATAGCTGTTTTAGACTCCAAAAGTCTGAAAATATATTTGGCCCCTATATTTGATCTCAACCTGAACAACTTTCTTTCTTGCTTGCTTGTGTGTGTGTGTGGGTGGGTGTGTGTGTGTGTTTTATTTTTGTTTTCTTTTTTTTTGAGACTGGGTCTTCCATTGTTGCCCAGGCTAGAGCACAATGGCACAATCGTGACTCACTGTAGCCTCAACTGCCTGAGCTCAAGCAATTCCCCACGTCGACCTCCCAAGTAGCTGGGACCACAGACATGCACCACCAACACCTGGCTAATTTTTTTTACTATTTGTAGACACAAGTCTTTCTATGTTGCCCAGGTCTCAAATTCCTGGGCCCAAGTGATCCTCCCACCTCGGCCTCCCAAAGTGCTGGGATCACAGGCATGAGCCACCACGCCTAGCCCAAATTTCAAACTAATAATACATCTTAACCAAAATTAAATTGGCAAACTATTCTGAAATGAAAAAACTCTTGATTGCCTACCTTCTTAACCTAAACATTTTTGGAATCCTAATCTAAGATTCTGCCCAATGGAATGACAATGTAATATTCTCAGTCAAGAATGATGAGTATCAATAATGCCAATTTATTGACTTATTTATTTGCTTGGTAATTTTTATCTTTTTGGGTGTCATATGAATAAGCATTAATTCTGTTGCTGACACCTTCCTTAATTTTCCTCCCTCACGCTAGTGTACAATGGGAAGAAAGTTATTTGTGTTAAGAAAGTAACATCTGGCCGGGCGCAGGGGCTCACGCCTGTAATCTCAGCACTTTGGGAGGCTGAGGCAGGTGGATCACGAGGTCAGGAGTTCAAGACCATCCTGGATTACATGGTGAAACCCTGTCTCTACTAAAAATATAAAAAAAAATTAGCCGAGCGTGGTGGCAGGCGCCTGTAGCCCCAGCTACTCGGGAGGCTGAGGCAGGAGAATGGCGTGAACCCAGGAGGCGGAGCTTGCAGTGAGATCGCACCACTGCATTCCAGCCTGGGCAACAGAGCGAGACTGTCTCAAAAAAAAAAAAAAAAGAAAGAAAGAAAGAAAAAAAGACAGTAACATCTGGCACAGTGGTTCACATCTATAATCCCAGCACTTTGGGAACCCGAGGTGGGCAGATCATTTGAGGTCAGGAGTTCGAGACCAGCCTGGCCAACGTGGTGAAATCCCATCTCTACTAAAAATACAAAAAAATTAGCTGGATGTGGTGGTGCACACCTGTAATCCCAGCTACGAGGGAGGTTGAAGAAGGAGAATCACTTGAACCTGGGAGGTGGAGGTTGCAGTGAGCTGAGATTGTGCCACTGCACTCCAACCTGGGTAACAGAGTGAGACTCCATCTCAAAAACAAACAAAAAAGGCCAGGCACAGTGTGGCTCATACCTGTAATCCCAGCACTTCGGGAGGCCAAAGAGGGTGGATCACCTGAGGTGAGGAGTTTGAGACCAGCCTGGCCAACATGGCAAAACCCCATCTCTACTAAAAATACAAAAATCAGCCAGGTGTGATGGCAAGCGCCTATAGTCCCAGCTACTCGGGAGGCTGAGGCAGGAGAATCACTTGAACCTGGGAGGCGGAGGTTGCAGTGAGTGGAGATTGCACCACTGCACTCCAGCCTAGGTGACAGACCAAGACTCTGTCTCAAAAATAATAATAATAAATAAAAGAAAAAAAAAGATAACATCAAAATTCCCTATTAATTTGGAAAAAGTTCTATAGGATGCTTCACTGACAATACAGTCCCTTACCATTTATCTAAAAACTATTTGCTCCTCAGAAAAGTAGAGTCAATGCTTCATGAGCCTCTCTTTTCCTATGGTTTTTGTTTTTGTTTTTGTTTTTTTTTCCTGAGACAGGGTCTCACTCTGTTGACCAGGCTGTAAAGCAGTGTGCAATCACAGTTCACTTCAGGCTTGAACACCTGGGCTCAAGGGATCCTCCCACATCAGCCTCCCAAAGTGCTAAGACTAAAGGTGTGTGCCACCACACCTGGCTGATTTTTTAATTTTTTTGTATAGCCCAGGGTCTCACTATGTTGACCAAGCTAGTCTCAAACTCCTGGCCTCAAGCGATCATCCCAGCTCGGCCTCCCAAAGTGCTAGCATTACAGGCATGAGCCACTGCACCAGGCCTCCTACAGACTTTTAAGTGCCATGAGTCTCAGGCAATTAAAACTAGAAGTACTTCTATGTATGATCAGATTAGGTCCTAAAAGACTACTTCTATATTCATTTGTTCCAAAGTCCAGAGTGACACATACTATCCAAGAGACAGCTAATGGTTTTTGTTCTGGCATATGACTTGTTCATATCTACAGAAGCTCACAAATTGAAAATTCTTAAGAGTTTCTGGAGGCCGGGTGCAGTGGCTCACGCCTGTAATCCCAGCACTTTGCAAGGCCAAGGCGGGCGGATCATGAGGTCAGGAAATCGAGACCATCCTGGCTAACACGGTGAAACCCCATCTCTATTAAAAAAAAAAAAAAAATACAAAAAATTAGCCAGGCCTGGTGGCGGGCGCCTGTAGTGCCAGCTACTCAGGAGGCTGAGGCAGGAGAATGGTATGAACCCGGGGAGGCGGAGTTTGCAGTGAGCCGAGATCATGCCTCTGCACTCCAGTCTGGGTGACAGAGCAAGACTCCATCTCAAAAAAAAAAAAAAAAAAGTTTCTGGCCAGGCACAGTGGCTCATGCCTATAATTCCAACACCTTATGAGGACAAGGTGTCAGGATCACTTGAGCCTAGGAGTTCAAGACCAGTCTAGGTGACATGACGAGACTCTGTCTCTACAACAACAACAAAAAAATGTTTTTAAATTAGCCAGGCATGATTGCTTGAGTCTATGGTCCCAACTACTCAGGAGGCTGAGGTGGGAGCATCACCTGAGTCCAGGAGGTCAAGGCTGCAGCAAGGTGTGTTCTTGCCTCTGCCACTCCAGCCTGAGTAATAATAGAGCGAGACCCTGTCTCAAAAAAGAAAAGACTTTCTATACTTTTAGTCAGCGAGAAGTATTCAATATTCCACAAACTTAATCATAAATCTTTTCACCAACCAGCATAGGAAGGTGAATTGCTTTTCTGAGACATATGGTACCCAAACAAGAAATTAGTCACTCATGTGTCATTTAAAATTAATCCAATCATGATCTACTGACTGCTTTGTAACTTTAAGGTATTGTAAGGTATAGGGACAAAAATTAAGGTAAGTCTCTGGCCTCCAGGAATTGAAAATTCACTAAGTGCTACACGATTTCAAATAGTAGCTGAAGACCACAACACAAAAGATGATACAAGATCATTAATAGCCAAACACATGATACAAACAATAAAGGCTCCAAGAATTCAGGAGAGGCTGGGTGCGGTGGCTCAAGCCTGTAATCCCAGCACTTTGGGAGGCCGAGACGGGCAGATCACGAGGTCAGGAGATCGAGACCATCCTGGCTAACACGGTGAAACCCCATCTCTACTAAAAAATACAAAAAACTAGCCAGGCGAGGTGGCGGGCGCCTGTAGTCCCAGCTACTGGGGAGGCTGAGGCAGGAGAATGGGCGTAAACCCGGGAGGCAGAGCTTGCAGTGAGCTGAGACCCGGCCACTGCACTCCAGCCCGGGCGACAGAGCCAGACTCCGTCTCAAAAAAAAAAAAAAAAGAATTCAGGAGAGACTCTTTCACCCATATACAAGAGATGTGAGCTAGATCTTAAAGACGAGTAGGATTTAGACAGTGGGGGAAAAACGATAGCTAACACTTAAGGTGCTTTTTGGTTTCTTGGGGTTTTATTAAGAAACATAAAATGTTTTCACCACACATTAGTGGCCGACCCTTTTCAAAACATAAATTTAAAGAGAGGTACACAGGGAATTACAGAGACAGCACAGTGGACATCTGCTGCTTTTGCCTTCCCAATATCTATTTTCCCCTTCCTCTGGTAACAGCACCCCCATTTTCCTTTAAGCAATAAACTTCTCAGCCAGGCGCAGTGGCTCACACCTGTAATCCCAACACTTTGGGAGGCCGAGGGGGGCGGATCACAAGGTCAGGAGATGGAGACCATCCTGGCTAACACAGTGAAATCTCATCTCTACTAAAAATACAAAAAATTAGCCGGGCATGGTGGCACCCGCCTCTAGTCCCAGCAACTCGGGAGGCTGAGGCAGGAGAATGACGTGAACTTGGGAGGTGGAGTTGCAGTGAGCCAAGATCGCGCCACTGCACTCCAGCCTGGGTGACAGAGCGAGACTCTGTCTCAAAAAAAAAAAAAAAAAACTTCTCCCCATCTTTCAAATCTATGTGATCTGGTGGTCACTGGCTATGAGCATGTCACCCAAGCTTAACCAACTGAAACATTCTGTTCCCTTCACGAATCCAGGCAAAGGCCCACAAGTCAAACTAGGACAAAAAGTCTCAACTCCAAGACTCTTGTGAAATTCTAAAATTGCTAAGTTGGTGGGATATAAGACTGACACCGTTGGTGGTCCATTACTGCCACTTTTTATACAGAATCTGCCTTCTTAGGAAGCAAAAACAGAGGAAACCAGATCTAAGACAGTAAAGAGGTAGATATCTAGTGACACTGAGATTTGAGATTTTCCATACAGATTAAACCATACTTGATTTATCCCCTGGGCTTTTCAGTTTCTTGAGCCAATTATTAGAGTCTCTTTTTGCTTAAGCTAGTTTTAGTTTCTATCACATATAACTGAAAGAATCCTAACAAATATGAACGTGTAAGTCTGTTTGTCCCAGTATGAATCTGAGCCCTCCCTTCTGTATCTTCCCCTTCAGAGCAATGTCTCTGCCATTCAGTCAACCATGGCCATGCCATCTCCAGCAAGGTCTGGAACTCTGCCCTAGGGAATCTCTTCCTTGTACATTCTATCTCAGCTGATTCCTGTATCTATTTCTATATTTTTTAGAGATCTCTTTACTTCTTACTAGCCAATCCCTTGTTACTCGAATCCTCAGTTATAGTTAATAACCTATTAAACGTTCTCTGTTTAAATTACTATGTAGTTTCTTTTCTCTTTTTTTTTTTTTTTTTTTTTTTTTTTGAGACAGAGTCTCACTCTTGTCACCCAGGCTAGAGTGCAATGGTACGATCTTGGCTCACTGCAATCTCTGCCTCCTGGGTTCAAGTGATTCTCCTGCCTCAGCCTCCCGAGTAGCTGAGATTACAGGTGCCTGCCACCACGCCTGGCTAATTTTTGTATTTTTAGTAGAGATGGGGTTTCACCATATTGGCCAGTCTGGTCTCGAACTCGTGACCTCAGGCAATCCGTCCACCTCAGCATCCCAAAGTGCTGGGATTACAGCATGAGCCACCGTGCCCGGCTATTACTATGTAGTTTCTATGGCCTAGTTGAACATAGTTTATATCAGGTAATAGTAGCAAAACATCAGCACAAAATAAATAGACTCCAGCATCTGTGGAAACAACCCATCCTAAAAGATGGTTAGTAAAAGTGTAGGTGAAAGTGTTCACTGAAGGTGACCAGAGGGCATCTTCGGGAGGCAGTGTGGTTCACCGGATACCTCGCAGGCTTTGGGGCAGACAATCTGGGCTTTGATTCTGAGTCTGCCACTTCATAACCATTCTCAGTCTCAGTTTCCTCATCTCTAAACTAAGTATAATAATTCCTCATGGGGCTGCAGTGAGGACTAAAAAGGAAAATAATTGTATTCCAGCCGGGCGCGGTGGCTCACACCTACAATCTCAACACTTTGGGAGGCTGAGGTGGGTGGATTGCCTGAGGTCAGGAGTTCGAGACCAACCTGGCCAACATAGTGAAACCTCGTCTCTACTAAAAATACAAAAATTAGCCGGCATGGTGGCAAGTGCCTGTAGTCCCAGCTACTCAGGAGAATTGCTTGAACCTGGGAGGCACAGGTTGCAGTGAGCTGAGATCATGCCACTGTATTCCCGCCTGGGCAACAGAGCAAGACTCAGTCTCAAAAAAGAAAAAAAAGAAAGAAAGAAAATACTTGTATTTCAATCACTCTTTTGCTGTACTGTTTCCAACTGGAAATGATGCACTTATTGGGAGGAAACTGTGAAACCAAGATAGAAATCAAGTCTTGCATAGATCACATTTTAGATAACAAAGTTTAAGACTCAGAAGGAACCAGACATGGTGGCTCACACCTGTAATCCCAGCACTTTGGGGTTCCAAGGTGGAAGGATGGCATGAGCCCAAGAGTTTAAGACCAGCCTGGGCAACATAGTGAAACTTCATCTCTATCAAAAAAAAAAAAAAAAACTGTCTCAATGTTAATAATGGTTGTATCTATCTGGTAAATTGGAGTGGCTTATTTACTTTTTTCCTACATATTTTTCTTTTTTCTGTGTGTGTTTTTTTTTTTTTTTTTTTTTTTTTTTTTTTTAGAGACAGGGTCTCACTCTGGCACCCAGGTTGGAGCACAGTGGTGTCATCATAGCTCACTGCAGCCTCAAGCTCCTGGGTTCAAGCAATTCTCCCACCTCAGCCTCCCCAGTAGCTAGGACTACAGGTGCACACCACCACACCTGGCTTTTTTCTCTTATTTTTATTTGTATTTTTTGTTTTTTGTTTTTTGTTTTTTTTTTAATAAAAAAAATTGTATTTACTTAGAAGCATTCAGAATGTCAACAAAACAGCTGCAACTTTTTTTTTTTTTTTTTGCAATTACAGAGTGGTATTCAGTTAACAGAACAACAATTATTTCGTATAAGCTGCATCAGAGACAACTGAAGATGAAAAAACTACCATCCCCATATATAACTAATTTGTGCTGTGCACCAACAAGAACCTGCTTTAAATTTCCATGCCAATTTACAACCCCCATACTGTACCAGGCAAGGTTAGTGGCTATTGAAAATACCACCAGGACAAGGCTATCTAAAGACACATTCGGTAGTGTGTTAACTATACAAAAAAAGACACTGTACAGTTTAAAAACAAATCTTACACAGCCTTACATTTCAATTTTTTTCTTTAAAAGGAGTGAGTTGTGTACAGGGGGGTTAAATGCTTTATAGACAAGAAAAAAAAACTGCGCTAGAACCAACTTATTCATCATCATCATCTTCTTCTTCATCTTCATCTTCTTCATCTTCCTCCTCCTCCTCATCCTCTTCATCTTCCTCATCTTCCTCCTCTTCCTTCTTTTTCTTGCTTTTTTCAGCCTTGACAACTCCCTTATTTGCTGCATCAGGCTTTCCTTTAGCTCGATATGCAGCAATATCCTTTTCGTATTTTTCCTTCAGCTTCGCAGCCTTCTTTTCATAAGGCTGCTTGTCATCTGCAGCAGTGTTATTCCACATCTCTCCCAGTTTCTTCGCAACATCACCAATGGACAGGCCAGGATGTTCTCCTTTGATTTTTGGGCGATACTCAGAGCAGAACAGGAAGAAGGCCGAAGGAGGCCTCTTGGGTGCATTGGGATCCTTGAACTTCTTTTTTGTCTCCCCTTTGGGAGGGATATAGGTTTTCATTTCTCTTTCATAACGGGCCTTGTCCGCCTTTGCCATATCTTCAAATTTTCCTTTCTCTTTAGCAGACATGGTCTTCCACCTCTCTGAGCACTTCTTAGAAAACTCTGAGAAGTTGACTGAAGCATCTGGGTGCTTCTTCTTATGCTCCTCCCGACAAGTTTGCACAAAAAATGCATATGATGACATTTTGCCTCTCGGCTTCTTAGGATCTCCTTTGCCCATGTTTAGTTATTTTCCTCAGCGAGGCACAGAGTCGCCCAGTGCCCGTCCGGCTCTCACTTGCCCCGGCGCTGTCTCTTGTTTTTTGTTTTTGAGACAGAGTCTCACTCTGTTGCCCAAGCTAGAGTACAGCGGTGCAATCTCGGCTCACTGCAACTTCCGCCTCCCAGGTTCAAGCGATTCTCCTGCCTCAGCCTCTTGAGTAGCTGGGATTACAGACATCTGACACCACGCCCAGCTACTTTTTGTCTTTTTAGTAGAGACAGGGTTTCACCATGTTGGCCAGGCTGGTCTCGAACTACTGACCTCAAGTGATCCCCCCACCTTGGCCTCCCAAAGCGCTGGGATTACAGGCGTGAGACACTGAGCCCAGCCCCCAGTTTCTTTCTACATATTTTTCTAGCCTTCTGTAGTAAATAAGTTTATTTCATAGCGGGGAAAGAGGGGAAAAAGTATATACTGGGGTTTTTTTGAGGCAGGGTCTTGCGCAGTTGCCCATGCTAGAGTGGTGGCATAATCACGGCTCACTGTATCCTCAACCTTCCAGGCTCAAGCAATCCTCCTGCCTCAGCCTCCCTAGTAGCTGAGACCACAGGCGTGTGCCACCATGCCTGGCTAATTTTTTTTTATTTTTAGTAGAGACAATGTCTTGCTAGGTTGCCCAGGCTGGTCTCAAACTCCTGGGCTCAAGTGATCCTACCACCTCAGCTTCCCAAAGTGATAGGATTACAGGTGTGAGCCACCACTCTCAGCCAAACTATACACTCTTAACAAAAAAGCAAGAAAAAAAAAGTATATATTCTTTTTTTATACTTTTTTTTTTTTTTCTGTGAGACTGAGTCTCGCTCTGTTGCCCAGGCTGGAGTGCAATGGTATGATCTCAGCTCACCACAACCTCCACCTCCCAGGTTCAAGCAATTCTCCTGCCTCAGCCTCCCAAGTAGCTGGGATTACAGGTGCATGCCACTGCGCCCAGCTAATTTTTTGTATTTTTAGTAGAGATAGTTTCACCATGCTGGCCAGGCTGGTCTTAAACTCCTGACCTCAGGTGATCTGCCCGCCTCGGCCTCCCAAAGTGCTGGGATTACAGGCATGAGCCACTGTGCAAGGCCGAAAGTATATACTCTTAAAGCTTCAGTGGATTTGTAGGTTGTAGATGTTCCATATAAAAAATGGCTGGACACAGAACAATGCGAATATAGTTAACATTAATTAACTATACACTTACTAGGTAAGATGATACATGGCTATGTTTTTTAATACAATTTTTTTAAACAAATTTATTTTTTTTTTACTTATTTTTTTTAACAACAGGGTCTCAGTCACCCAGGCCAGAGTGTAGTGGCGGCATTCTAGCTTATTGCAGCCTCAAACTCTTGAGATCAAGTGATCCTCCTGCTTCAGCCTCCCAAGTAGCTGGGACTGTGGGTATGTGCCACCATACCCAGATAATTTTCTTTCCTTTTTTTTTTTTTTTTTTTTAGAGACAGAGTCTCTCTCTCTGTCGCCCAGGCTGGAATACAGTGGCACGATCTCAGCTCACTGCAACCTCCACCTCCCGGGTTCAAGCAATTCTCCTGCCTCAGCCTCCCTAGTAGCTGGGATTACAGGCACCTGTCACACACCCAGCTAATTTTTATATTTTTAGTAGAGACAGTGTTTCACCATGTTGGCCAGGCTGGTCTTGAACTCCTGACCTCAAGTGATCTGCCCGCCTCAGCCTCCCAAAGTGCTGCAATTACAGGCATGAGCCACCACACCTAGCCTAAGCCAAATTTAATGTTTATGACAAAAAGTGTACAGATTTCCAATATCACTCTTTATAATACTACCAACCCACTTGTTCTGACCAAAGTAAACTTGTGCAACAGTATCTGCTTTGCTTTATGCTTTGGTTTCATGCCACTTACCAGTTTATGCAGATTAATTTTAAAATTCTATTTTCTTCCTTCCTCTCCTTCCAAGACAGGACTTGTTTACAAATATGATCAAACTCTCAACCTGATCATTGATAAAATGTAAAATAAAACCATATTCAAGAAAATCCCCTGAAGAAATCTACTCCTCATTATCCTTCAGATAGAATTTCATAGCACAGGCCAGGCACGGTGGCTCACGCCTGTAATCCCAGCACTTTGGGAGGCCGAGGCAGGTGAATCACAAGGTCAGGAGATTTTTTTTTTTTTTTTTTTTTGGAGACAGAGTCTCCCTCTGTCGCCCAGGCTGGAGTGCAGTGGCCGGATCTCAGCTCACTGCAAGCTCCGCCTCCAGGGTTTACGCCATTCTCCTGCCTCAGTCTCCCGAGTAGCTGGGACTACAGGCGCCCGCCACCTCGCCCGGCTAGTTTTTTGTATTTTTTAGTAGAGACGGGGTTTCACCAGGATGGTCTCGATCTCCTGACCTCAATGATCCGCCCGTCTCGGCCTCCCAAAGTGCTGGGATTACAGGCTTGAGCCACCGCACCCAGCAAGGTCAGGAGATTGAGACCATCCTGGCTAATACGGTGAAACCCCGTCCCTACTGAAAATACAAAAAAAAAAAAAATTAGCCAGGCATAGTGGCGGGCGCCTGTAGTCCCAGCTACTCAGGAGGCTGAGGCAGGAGAATGGCGTGAACCTGGGAGATGAAGTTTGCAGTGAACCGAGATCACGCCACTGCACTCCAGCCTGGGCAACAGAGCAAGACTCTATCTCAAAAAAAAAAAAAAAAAAAAGAATTTAACAGCACAAATACAAAACTAGATCAGATATTTAAACCAGGTTTTCTCACTTAACTTGTGCATATAAGAACAGAAGTCTTCCTGGGATCAATAAAGGTTTAATCATTTTTCTCAAAGGAACACATTACTGTCTTATTACAGAAAAAGCAATTTAACAAAAAAGGCTCAGGCCAGGTGCAGTGGCTCACACCTGTAATCCCAACACTTTGGGAGGCCGAGGCGGGTGGATCACCTGAGGTCAGGAGTTTGAGACCAGCCTGGCTGACATGATGAAACCCGTCTCTACTAAAAATACAAAAATTAGCTGGATATGGTGGCACATGCCTGTAGTTACCGCTACTCAGGAGGCTGAGGCAGGAGAATTGCCTGAATCCAGAAGGCGGAGGTTGCAGTGAGCCAACATTGCACCACTGCACTCCAGCCTGTGCCACAGAGTGAGACTCCGCCTCAAAAAAACAAGGCTCAGGAAGTCATGTTTACTAACCAGTATTCCATACCTAAGGTATATGTAAATTAATAGGATATAGAACCCTTTCCACATCTTCAGGCACCTCCCCTGTCCTCCAGAAACATTTCCAGGCATTCTATAGTCTGTTCCTAAGCTGGCTCTTTATGTAATAATAGTTAGCACTTTCTTTTAATGTTTCTTTTTAATTAAAAAATAGTAAGCTGTGTGTATTTCCCTACTGCCAATTACGAGGAGAAGTAGCTTTATTTCATTTCCTGCTTTCACCTTTTCTCTTTGACCCTTAAAGGTCTCTGTTTATACTATTATTGGTAAAGTGGATAGTTTCTTTTTTTGTTTTTGTTGTTGTTGTTTGTACAGGGTCTCACTCTGTCACCCAGGCTAGAGTGCAATGGCAGGATGATGGCTCTTTGCAGCCTCCACCTCCCGAGCTTGAACGTGGGAGGCAGAGGTTGCAGTGAGCTGAAATCGTGCCACTGCACTCTAGCCTGATGACAGAGCAAGACTCTGTCTCAAAAATAAATAAATAAATAAAGATTAATCCCTGCAGAGCAAGAAAGAATTTGTATTTATCACCACGAGAAAATATTTTTCTTAGAAATGACAGACTATTATTCACTAATTATTGACCACCTACACAAAGCTAAGTACTGGGAATATGTAATAAATACATATGTGTGTCCTGTCCTCAAAGTGCCTTACAGAAACCCCAAACTTCTCTTCTTTATTTTTTCTATTTATTTATTTTTTGAGATGGAGTCTCATTCTGTTGCCCAGGCTGGGGTGCAGTGGCGTGATCTCAGCTCACTGCAACCTCCACCTCACGGGTTCAAGCAATTCTCCTGTCTCAGCCTCCCAAGTAGGTGGGATTACAGGCACACGCCACCACACTCGGCTAATTTTGTGTGTTTTTAGTAGAGACAGGGTTTCACTGTGTTCCCCAGGCTGATCTCGAACTCCTGAGCTCAGCTGATCCACCGGCCTGGGCCTCTCAAAGTGCTAGGATTACAGGCGTGAGCCATCGCGCCCGGCCCACTTCTCTTTTACAATATGGAATTGATGAAATGGTTTCAGGTTCAGGTAAGATTGTGTGAATACCTACTGATCATGTAATTAACTAATACTCTCACTCAAAATTTAAATTCAACTGGGAATAGACTACAAAGAAATTCAGGCCAGGCGCAGTGGCTCACACCTATAATCCCAGCACTTTGGGAGCCTAAGGCAGGAGGATCACTTATGCCAGGAACTCAAGACCACCCAGGGCAACATGGCGAGACCCCAGTTTCTACAAACAACAACAACAACAAAAACACTAGCTGGACATAGTGGCATGTGCCTGTAGTCCCAACTACTCAAGAGACTGAGGAGGGAGGATCAATTGAGCCCAGGAGGTTAAGGCTGCAGGGACCTGTGATCGCACCACTACACTCCAGCCTGGGCGACAGAAGGAGCCCCTGTGTTAAAAAAAAAAAAAAAAAAAAAGGAAGGAAGGAAGAAAGAAAGAAAATAAAAGAAATTCAAACTACTCTTGCTATGGAATAGTATTTTATTTGTCCTCAGATTTTCACCAAAATTTAGAATTTTTTAAAGAACTGGATGAAGGATGATCTAATCAAATGTATCAATCACCTCTACAGTTCCCGGGCAAAACAAAAATGATCAACCATTTATAGGCAGCTTCAAGAGTGGAAAACTCTTGTGTATCATATTTTATTTTATTTTTATTTATTTATTTATTTTGAGACGAAGTCTTGCTCTGTCATCCAGGGTAGAATGCAATGGCACGATCTCGGCTCACTGCAACCTCCGCCTCAGCCTCGAGAGTAGCCGGGACTACGGGCACCCACCACCACGCCCAGCTAATTATTGTATTTTTAGTAGAGACGGGGTTTCATCATGTTAGCCAGGCTGGTCTCGAACTCCTGACCTCAGGTGATCCGCTCGCCTCGGCCTCCCAAAGTGCTGGGATTACACGCATGAGCCACCAAGACCGGCCCCGTATCATATTTTAAATAACACACTCAACCACGCTCATCTGGGCTCAAGAAGAAGTTGGGTCACAAAGTCATTAGTTTCCCAAGATTCTTGGAATCTCCTATTCGGTACAAATGGAACCAAAAGACGCCAAACCGAAGTATTTTACTGAGTTACGCTGGAGCAACGTAAATAAACTCAATCTATTGAATTATACCAAAAACAAAATTGCAATCAATTAAGACAACTTAGGTCTCAAGGCTAAGGCAACACCACCTCGAAATTCTCTCCTGGAAACGCTAAATCTCGGTGTGGCTGTTTAGGAAAGAACACCTGTGGAAAGAAAGTCATGATGTCAAGGACTACAGATCCGTCTCACCTCTGCTCCTTAGTTGTTCAATTAGGAAGAAGAAAATCTAGAGTTGTCATTATAGGCTAAGCTCAATGCTAGCTTTAAATGGATTGTCTTATTCAATCTTGACTCTTGGAAATAGGCATCCTCATGTCCTTTTGCAGGTGAAGAAACTGAAGTGGAGACAAGGTTTAAAAACTGGCCCAAGGACTCAACACCATTTCCAATTGACACTCAAATCCTTGCTCGGACCTGAATGCACTAAGTGCCTTGGGGAAGATGTGAAAAGCTGTGTGTTACGGTGAGGAATTCGCTAAACAGCCCTGGTCTTCCGTTTCCTCGCCATCAAGAGGAGTCTCGGCGCCAAGGCGATCAGCGCTGCCACCCCAGCTGGACGTCCGCAGCCAGCGCAGCGGGCGGAGCCTCCTCGGGCAGCGGCAGGACAGAGTGGGGGGCTTGGCCGGAGCCCAGCGCCGAGGCCCGACCCCCGCGCCTCAGCCCCAGCAGGCGCGACGGTGAGAAATGCCATGGGAGAAAGAAACAAAGCCCGAACCGTGCGTCACCGTGACCCAAGGCAAAGGCGGCAGGACTAACAGCCCAAGGCCGCGTTTCCCAGGAAACTGGACCAAACTCAGCTCACCTCCGGCCGGATTCGCGGGCTGGTACCTCCCCTTCACTCTGTGCCTCAGTCGCCATCTTCGTCAGCAAACTTCTTCCACCGCCCCACCTTAGGTCCCGCCCCCACATATTTGGGTTGGCTAATATGTTTTCACCTCTTCCGTGCGATTGGATGACTTGACTGCCCCGCCTCAACCTGAACCGTTTAATTTGTTATTGGTCTATTCAAATGACTAACCGTCATTGGTCGTTCCCAGCTCTGGCGGAAAAAAAGGGGGGGCGGGGAAGACTACCTAGCCCCGAGGCCTGCCGGGAGTTGTAGTTTATCATTTATCATTCCACAGACTTTTAGGTTCAAGTCAGAAATCATCAGCCTATGCTCAAATTTTGCCCTGATATGTAAATCACGGAATTATAGAACTGTCAGCTTTGAAAGTGACTCATCACGTTCTAAAATGCAAGACTCCGTACCCTGTATCTCAGCATCACACAGTATACACAATAACAAACCTACTCATGTACCCCCTAAATTTAAAATAAAAGTTGAAAATAAATAATTTTTTTACAATTTTTTTTTTTTTTTTTTTTTTTTTTCTGTTGAGACAGGGTCTCACCATGTTGCCCAGGCTGGTCTCTAACTCCTGAGCTCAAGCAATCCTCCCACCTCAGCCTCCCAAAGTGCTGGGATTACAGGCATGAGCCACCGCACCTGGCCATAAATTAATTAATTAACTGAATTTAATTTAATTTAATTTAATTTAATGCAAGACTCGTTCTCTATCTTGACCCGGAGAGAAATCCCTCAAGCACAGGCAGGGAGTGGCAACCTAGAAGTACTTGCTTTTAAACGTATAGGTCAAAGCCTTCTTTCTTCAGATACTCAGCATAGCCCTGGCCATAGGTCATTTCTTTCTTCCTTTCTTTCTTTCCCTTTTTTTTTTTTTTTTTTTTTTTTTTTTTGAGACAGGTTCTCCCTCTGTCTCCCAGGCTGGATCACAGTACAATACTGCAGCATACCACCACACAGGGCAAATTTTTGTACTTTTTCTAGAGACGAGGTTTCACTCTGTTGGCCAGGCTGGAGTCAGTCATTTCTGCTTCAATACACCCACTCCCTTCCAGCTTCCCAGAGAACCCAGAGTTTGCCTCTGTGATATGCACCATGGAACCAAAAGCTGCATGACTTTGTCCCAAACTAAACTTTAATCCTCAATGGTAGGAGTAACCATAATTATCCTTGTCCTCCCTGCAGTACACACTTCTCCTAGGAATTAATTGAGGCAACATATGTGAGAACATTGTAAATTTTGAGCATTCGTGTTTTTTTTTTTTTTCATATTGTTTTCCTATGCTGGACTTTTCTAGGAAATTTCTGTATTGATCCTTCTGATGTCCAGCCACCTGGGGCTCTCCCTGCACTCTGCCTCCATTTTACTAAACTGTACTGCACATGCTTCACTTTCTCAACTGTCTCAGGGCCTTTGTACATGTTGCTTTTTCTGGCTAGACCATTTTTCCACATTTTTGGCTTTCAGGTCGAAACTTAAATGTCACTGACTCAAAGACCTCCCATGACCCCCATTGTATAAATCAATTCCTTCAGTAAACTTTCACAAAGAACTCTGTAGTGTTCTTTCACAGTTCACATCACAACTCACAATTACATAGTAGTTTGTGTGACTATTTTTTTCATGTGAGGGTTCCCAGCTAGGCTTCCTGCCACTAGTGGGCAGAAACTATATTTATTTTGTTCCCCACAGTGTCTGGCACATAATGACTGTCCAATAAATATTTTTTGAAAAATTTAAGCAAGTCCTCAAACTATTATATCCAAATAAAAAATCAAATCATGAGCTGGGCACGGTGGCTAACGCCTGTAATCCCAGCACTTTGGGAGACTGAGGTGAGTGGATCACGAGGTTAAGAGATCGAGACCATCCTGGCCAACACGGTGAAACCCCGTCTCTACTAAAAATACAGAAATTAGCTGGGCATGGTGGCGCTTGCCTCTAGTCCCAGCTACTCAGGAGGCTGAGGCAGGAGAATTGCTTGAACCCAGGAGGCGCAGGTGCAGTGAGCAGAGAGTGCCATTGCACTCCAGCCTGGTGACAGAGTGAGACTCCGTCTCAAAAAAAAAAAAAAAAAATCAAATCACATATTCTAATATTTTTTTAATTGATGAATTAATACTAAAAGTTTGATAAGGGTTAGATGCAGTGGCCTACACCCATAATCCCATCGCTTTTGGAGGCTGAGGCAGGAGGATCACCTGGGCCCAGGAGTTCAAGGTTAAAGCGAGCTATGATTGTGCCACTGCACTCCGGGCTGGGTGATAGAATGAGACCCTTTCTCTAAAAAACAAAATAAAAGTTTGATAAATGTGTCCAAATAAAATTGCATTTAGTTTGATGTTTTTATGTTTTTTGTTTGAAACAGAGTCTCACTCTGTTGCCCAGGATGGAGTGTAGTGGCATGATCTCCACTCACTGCAACCTCTGTTTCCCAAGTTCAAGCAATTCTTCTGCCTCAGTCACCCAAGTAGCTGGGATTACAGGTGTGTGCCACCACGCCCGGCTAATTTTTGTATTTTAGTAGAGACGGGTTTTGCCATGTTGGCCAGGCTGGTCTTGAACTCCTGAACTCAAGTCATCTACCCGCCTGGGCTTCCCAAAGTGCTGAGACTACAGGTATGAGCCACCACGCCCGGTCTTATTTAGTTTGATGTTTAACAAATCATGTTTATTGAGCAAATACATGAAAAGAAACATAAAATTTAGCAAACGTATCAGTGAAATTTTTCATTGAACCCCAGATAGCCTTAGAAAATCCAGATGGGATCACTTGAGCCCAGGAGATTGAGGCTAGAGCGAGCACGTTCATTCCGCTGCACTCTACCCTGACAGAGCAAGACCCTATCTCAAAAAAAAAACAAAAAAGAGGCCAAGTGTGGTGGCTCACGCCTGTAATCCCAGCACTTTGGGAGGTTGAGGCAGATGGATCACTTGAGGTCAGGAGTTCAAGACCAGCCTGGCCAAAATGGTGAAACCCCATCTCTACTAAAAATACAAAAAAATAGCCAGGCATGGTGGCACACACCTGTAATCCCAGCTACTCGGGAGCCTGAGGCAGGAGAATCGCTTGAATCCAGGAGGTGGAAGTTGCAGGGTGCCACTGCACTCCAGCCTGGGCAACAGAGTGAGACTCTGTCAAAAAAAAAAAAAAAAAGGCCAGGCAAGGTGGCTCACACCTGTAATCTCCGCACTTTGGGAGGCTGAGGTGGGTGGATCACCTGACGTCAGGAGTTCCAGACTAGCCTGGCAACATGGTGAAACCCTATCTCTACTAAAAATACAAAAATTAACTGAGCATGGTGCTGCACGCCTATAATCCCAGCTACTTGGGAGGCTGAGGCAGGAGAATCTCTTGAACCCAGGAGGTGGAGGTTGCAGTGAGCCAAGATCGTGCCACTACACTACAGCTTGGGCAATAGATTGGAGCTACGTCTCAAAAAAAAAAAAAAAGAAAGAAAGAAAGAAAAAAGAAAGAAAGAAGAAAATCCAAGTTGCGGCAATTGCTATATATACAAAGCAAGGAACCCAAGGCTCAAATTCTGCCCTTCCCTCAAAATAGGAACTAGTTTTGTTTCTAGTCCCATGATACCCAGCACATGGATTGATTGACTGATTGAATGAAATTGATGCTTTCACAAAAGAAAAACTGTTTAAAACTTTAAAGTATTACCACTGCAACTAGGAGGAACACCACAAAACTATATTTCTGGTTCACTTGTTTTGATGAAAAATCTCGCTTTTTTTTTTTTTTTTTTTGAGATGGAGTCTCGCTCTGTTGCCCAGGCAGGAGTGCAGTGGCATGATCTCAGATCACTGCAAACTCCATCTCCCAGGTTCAAGCAATTCTCCTGCCTCAGCCTCCTGAGTAGCTGAGACTACAAGCACCCACCACCATGCCTGGCTAATGTTTGTATTTTTAGTAGAGACGGGGTTCGCCATGTTGGCCACTTTGGTCTCGAACTCCTCACCTCAGGTGATCCACCCACCTGGGCCTTCCAAAGTGCTGGGATTACAGGTATGAGCCACCACACCTGGCCGAATCATATGTTTATATAATGTTTGGGAAAATACAGCACAGTAGTTAAAAGCATGGACTCTGGAGTTAATAAACCCAAGTTCAAATCCTGGCTCCAGAGTTTCTAGCTGTGTGACCCTGAACAAGTTACTTGACTTTCTGATTCCATTTCCTCGTCTGTAAAATAAGGATAGTAAGTCTCACAAGGGTATAGTGAACAGTAAATAAGATAATTTCTGAAAAGCTGCTTGGCAACACTGTGTCTAGAACATACCAAGATTAGATCAATGTTGGAGACGACATGATGAATATTAAGAATGCTAAACTCAGCCGGGCGCGGTGGCTCACACTGGTAATCCCAGGACTTTGGGAGGCCGAGGTGGGCGGATCACAAGGTCGGGAGTTCAAGGCCAGCCTGGCCAACACGGTGAAACCCCCGTCTCTACTAAAGATACAAAAAAATTAGCCAGGCGTGGTGGCACGTTCCTGTAATCCCAGCTACTTAGGAGGCTGAGGCAGAAAGAATCACTTGAACCCGGGAGGCGGAGGTTGCAGTGAGCCGAGAATTGCACTCCAACCTGGGCAACAGGGCAAGACTCTGTCTCAACAAAACAAACAAAAAAAGAATGCTGAAAAAATGCTAAACTCGCTGGGCATGCACCTGTAGTCCCAGCTACTGCTGAGGCGGGAGGATTGCCTGAGCCTAGGAGCTCTGTATTACAATGCACTATGCCTATGGGGTGTCTGCACTAGGTGTGGCATCAACGTGGTGACCTCCCAGGAGTGGGGGCCACCAGGTTGACTAAGGAGGGGTGATACAACCCAGGTTGGAAGCAGAGTATATCAAAAACCCCATGCTGGCTGGGGCTCCCGAGACCAGCCTGACCAACATGGCGAAACCCTGTCTCTACTAAAAATACAAAAATTAGCCAGGTGTGATGGCGGGCACCTGTAATCCCAGCTACTCGGGAGGCTGAGGCAGGAGAATTGCTTGAACCTGGGAGGCGGAGGTTGCAGTGAGCAGAGATTGCACCACTGCACTCCAGCCTGGTCGACAGAGTGAGACTCCGTCTCAAAACAAAAACAAACAAACAAAAAAAACCTTATGCTGACCGGTAGTGGAATTGTGCCTGTGAATAGCCATTGCACTCCAGCCTGGGCAACAAGAGCTAAAATGTAATTGTTCTCTTGTCAAAATAGCCAATACTCCCACCAAAATATCACGTGGTTACCTGGAATACTAATTGCCTTCTTTCTTTGCTCCCTAACTTGTATTCATTATAAAACCATCTTTGAAATTACCATTTTAATGGCTTTCTTTTCACCTGTTAATATTTCTTTTTTTTTCTATAGACAGGGTCTCACTATGTTGCCCAGGCTGGTCTCAAACTCCCGTCTTCAAGTGATCCTTCCACCTTGACCCTTCACAGTGTTAAGATTACCGGCACGAGTCACCACATCCAGTCACCTGTTAATATTTAGTGCTTTTCTTTTTTTATTGTTTAATTATACAAGTAATACAGAAAGATATTTTCATTATTAAAAAACTCAGGTAATATGAATAAAAATTTACCCTTGTCTACATTCTAGTCCCTCTAAGAAACCACTATTTTCAGTTTTGTGTGTCCTTCCAGATCTTTTTCTATATAATATTTTATCTCAACAAATATTTATTGAGTGTCTACTATATGCCAGACACTGTCCTAGGCCTGGGAATATAGGTATGAACAAATAAAGTCCTTCTCTTTTATCATTTCACTATAATGGTAGCAAACATGTGCATAGAGGAATACATAATTTTGGCTGGGCACAGTGGCTCATGCCTGTAATTTCAGCACTTTGGGAGGCTGAGGCGGACAGATCACCTGAGGTCAGGAGTTTGAGACCAGCCTGGCCAACGTGGGGAAACCTCGTCTCTACTAAAAATACAAAAATTAACCAGGCATGGTGGCACATGCCTGTAATCCCACCTACTTGGGAAGCTGAGGCAGGGAGAATCGCTTGAATCTAGGAGGCGGAGGTTGCAGTGAGCCGAAATCACACCATTTCCCTCCAGCCCGGGCGACAGAGCGACACTCTGTCTCAGGAAAAAAAAAAAAAAAAGGTGTACATAACTTTGTTTTAATTTTTAAATAAAGAGTGATATACTGGGGCCGGGCGCGGTGGCTCAAGCCTGTAATCCCAGCACTTTGGGAGGCCAAGACGGGCAGATCATGAGGTCAGAAGATCGAGACCATCCTGGCTAACACAGTGAAACCCCATCTCTACTAAAAAATACAAAAAACTAGCCGGGTGAGGTGGTGGGCGCCTGTAGTCCCAGCTACTCGGGAGGCTGAGGCAGGAGAATGGTGGGAACCCAGGAGGCGGAGCTTGCAGTGAGCTGAGATCCAGTCACTGCACTCCAGCCTGGGCGACAGAGCGAGACTCCGTCTCAAAAAAAAAAAAGAGTGATATACTGTACTGTCCTTAGGCATGTATTATGGAGATCTTTCCATATCTATGTGCATAGTTCTGTCATTACTTTTTTGAACTGCTGCATGGTATTCCACATTGTAGATGTTTCTGCATTTATTTAAACCATCCCCTCTAATTGAACATTTATGTATATGTCAGACAAAGTTGCAAGCACTGAAAATGGACTTGCCTAATAGAAACAGAAACTGGATTTGTTGGAAGGAAACTAAACTGAAGAGCTGCCTGAAAGAAAAGGGGCTAGAGAGCAGGAAACCCAGCTGAGGTCACGCCATCCAGATCTGTCCACTGCAGCAGGTTCCCTCCACCGAGTGCCCATTTATCCTGTGGGTTTGTCACTCCCTGGAAAGACAAGAGTCTTGAGTGAGAACGTCTGGCAGGCCGAGCTTAAGTCTCATGTCTCCGCTGTCTGTTGGGAGGAGAGCCTTGCCTCCCACTAGAATTCTCCCTGTGGAGAAAACCCCCAAAGTGGGGAATAATTAAGGGACACACATTTCCTACAATTCATTCTCAATTTTTTGCCTCCCAGGTCTCTTTGTGTACACAACCACATGTTTATTCAGGGCTGGGGCAAAACTTAATGCCCCACGAGTGGATCACCCGAGGTCAGGAGTTCAAGACCAGCCTGGCCAACATGGTGAAACCCCATCTCTACTAAAAATACAAAAAATTAGCCGGAAGTGGTGGCGGGCGCCTGTAATCCCAGCTACTCCGGAGGCTGAGGCAGGAGAATTGTTTGAACCCGGGAGGCAGAGTTTGCAGTGAGTCAAGTTGAGATTGCGCCACTGCACTCCAACCTGGGCAACAAGAGCAAAATTCTACCTCAAAAAAAAAACCAAAAACTTAACGGCCCGGTCTTCTTCGGATACACCAAAGACTCTAGCATCTACATCATTCCGTATGCAGAAAAAAAGAAAACCATCTTCAGCTTTGCTGTGGAATGCTCTTCAAGACTGACCACAAGGCCAGAGAGTGGGAAAAGGGACTCAGTGAGGTGAGGGAAGAAGAGCCAACTCGGTACTGCTAAAAACATTCAGCGCTGGAACTCCAGGATAAAAACTCTGGAGGTCACTTTCCCTAGCCAGGAGAACTACAAGCTGGGAAAGGTCACTGGCAGGAAGCTGGCAGAGAGGGTTGAAAGCACAGGCAGTCACATAGCATTATGATGGGGACTCGGCCATCTCAGGCACTGAGCTCAGTGTCAGGGCTATGGAGAAGGAGTCCTGGATCCTACACTCACAAGGCTCGCAGACTGGGGCCCAGGGGCAAGGGTGCTATGCCATCTGGGCCACAACAGAGCAAAGGACTGAACTCTCCAAAAGCAAGAAGACAGTCCCAGAAAATAGGCCTGGCATGGAGACCAGGTCTGAGGGAGGCATGGGTGACCCTGAGCCTGGCAGGGTGAGCGGGAAAGCCTGCAAACACACCAAACATTTGAAATCTCTCCGGCTGCTGTGGTTTGAATGTCCAATTTAAAACTCACGTTGTCCAGGTGCAGTGGCTCATGCCTGTAATCCTTGCCCTCTGGGAAGCCGAGGCGGGTGGATCACCTGAGGTCAGGAATTCAAGACCAGCCTGGCCAACTGAGTGAAACCCTACCTCTACTAAAAATACAAAAAACAAACAAACAAACAAAAAAAAAAAAACACATTAGCTGGGCAGGGTGGCTCATGCCTGTAGTCCCAACTACTTGGGAGGCTGAGGCAGGAGAACTGCTTCAACCCGGGAGGTGGAGGTTGCACTGAGTCAAGATCAAGCCACTGCACTCCAGCCTGGGTGACAGAGTAAGTCTCCACCTCAAAAGAAAAAAAAACTAATGTTGAAAGTTAAACCCCAATGTGGCAATATGGAGAGGTGGGTCCTTCATGAATATATTAATCCATTCACAGATTAATGAATGAATGAATGGGTTAATAATTAGTGGGTTACCATAGAAGGGGAACTGGTGGCTTTATTTATTTATTTTTATTTAGTTAGTTATTTATTTTGAGATGGGGTCCCATTCTGTCACCCAGGCTGGAGTGCAATGGTGCAACTATGGCTCACTACACCCTCAACCTGGGCTCAAGCAACTCTCCCACTTCAGCCTCCCAAGTAGCTGGGACTACAGGCAAGCATCATGATGCCCAGCTAATTTTTTTTTTTTTTTTTTTTTTTTTGTAGAGACACGTCTTGCTTTCTTGCCCAGGCTGGTCTTGAACTCCTGGCCTCAAATGATCCTCCCACCTTGGCCTCCCAAAGTGCTGGGATTACAGGCATGAAGCCACCACACCAGGCCAAATTGGTAGCTTTACAAGAACAGGAAGATAGGCTGGGCGTGGTGGCTCACGCTTGTAATCTCAGCACTTTGGGAGGTCGAGGCAGGTTGATCACCTGAGGTCAGGAGTTTGAGACCAGCCTGGCCAATACGGTGAAATCTCTACTAAAAATACAAAAAGTAGCCAGCTGTAGTGGTAGGTGCCTGTAATCCCAGCTACCCAGGAGGCTGAGGCAGGAGAATCGCTTGAACCTAGGAGGCAGAGGTTGCAGTGAACCGAGATCATGCCATTCCACTCCAGCCTGGGCAACAAGAGCGAAACTCTGTCTGGAAAAAAAAAACAAAACAAAAAAAGACCAGGCGCAGTGGCTCACGCCTGTAATCCCAGCACTTTGGGAGACCAACCTGGGCAGATCAAGAGGTCAGGAGATCAAGACCATCCTGGCTAACATGGTGAAACCCCGTCTTTACTAAAAATACAAAAAATTAGCTGGGCGTGGTGGCGGGCGCCTGTAGTCCCAGCTACTCTGGAGGCTGAGGCAGGAGAATGGTGTAAACCCGGGAGGCAGAGCTTGCAGTGAGCCGAGATCATGCCACTGCACTCCAGCCTGGGTGACAGAGCAAGAGAAAAAAGAAAAAAGAGATGGGGTTTCACCATGTGGCCCAGGCTGGTTTTGAACTCCTGACCTCAGGCAATCTGCCCGCCTTGGCCTCCCAAAGTGCTGGGATTACAGTCATGAACCATTGCATGGGGCCTAATTTAGGTTTTTTTTTTTTTTTTTGAGACGGAGTCTTGCTCTGTCGCCCAGGCTGCAGTGCAATGGCGCAATCTCGGCTCGCTGCAACCTCTGCTTCCTGAGTTCAAGCGATTCTCCTGCCTCAGCCTCCCAAGTAGCTGGGACTACAGGTGCGTGCCACCACACCCGGCTAATTTTTTGTATTTTTAGTAGAGACGGGGTTTCTCCATGTTAGCCAGGATGGTCTCGATCTCCTGACCTCGTGATCTGCCATCCTCGGCCTCCAAAAGTGTTGAGATTACAGGCGTGAGCCACCATGCCTGGCCTAATTTTTGCATTTTTAATGGAGATGGGGTTTCACCATGTTGGCCAGGCTGGTCTCAAACTCCTGAGCTCAGGTGATCTGCCCACCTTGGCCTCCCAAAGTGCTGGGATTACAGGCGAGAGTCACTACGTCCGGCCAAAAAAAGGCCACAAAAACTAGCTGGGTGCTATGGCTTGCACCTGTAGTCCCAGCTACTCTCAAGGCTGAGGCAGGAGAATCGCTTGAGCTGCGGAGGCAGAGGTTTCAGTGAGCTGAGATCACACCATTGCACTCCAGCCTGGGTGACAGGAGTGAAACGCTGTCAGAAATAAAGGAAATTGTCCTTCAGCCCCTCAGGCTTAAACATCCCCATCCAGGGATCTACAGTCATTCCCATCCACATGACTTACCTTCTTTCAGAGTTATCAAAAGAGCTGCTTTTGTTCATTCATTTACACTTTAACGTGAATTAAATACAAAACTACCTCTTCTGAAATATGTGAATTTATTTGTGTATTTATTTATTTATTTTGAGATAGAGTCTCACTCTGTCCCCCAGGCTGGAGTGCAGTAGCACAATCTTGGCTCACTGAAACCTCCACCTCTCGGGCTCAAGGGATCCTCTTGCCTCAGCCTCCAAAGTGGCTGAGATTGCAGGCACTTGCCAGCATGCCTAGCTAATTTTTATGTTTTTAGTAGAGATGGGGTTTCACCATGTTGGTCAGACTGGTCTCGAACTACTGGTCTTAGGTGATCCACAAGCCTCAGCCTCCCAAAGTATTGGAATTATAGGCGTGAGCTACCACCCCTGGCCTGAAATAAGGACTGCTTCCAATTGTGAAAGAAAATGCTTGTTGCCCAGTTAACATAATTCCACATAATCATTTTGATTAGAAAACCTGCACAACTTCTGGAGAACTCAAGAGCTCTGTCCCCGGCTGCCATTTTACATTTGCTGCATTTCTAGATGTGTTTATATCATTGTTTGAGTGGTGGTGTCTTCTCCCACTGGAGTGTAGCTTCATGACTTAAGAATCTTTCGGCCAGGGACAGTGGCTTCCGGCTGTCATCCCAGGACTTTGGGAGGCCAAGGTGGGCGGATCACCTGAGGTCAGGAAGTTGAAACCAGCCTGACCAATATGCCGTCTCTACTACATATACAAAAATTAGCCTGGCGTGGTGGCCTGCGCCTGGAATCCCAGCTACTTGGGAGGCTGAGACAGGAGAATTGCTTGAACCCGGGAGGCAGAGGTTGCGGTGAGCAGCTGAGATGCACCATTGCACTCCAGCCTGGGCAACAAGAGAGAAACTTTGTCTCAAAAAAAAAAAAAGGATATTTTTACTTTAAGGCTAGTCAAGTGACACATTTGGCTTTACTTAGCCAACTATTTGTTGAATGAATAAAGGAAAAAATGAATCAAACCAAAGATTCCAGGCCAGGCGCCCGGGCTCACGCCTGTGATCCCAGCACTTTGGGAGGCTGATGCAAAAATACAACAATTAGCCAGGTGTAGTGGCAGGCGCCCGCAGTCCCAGCTACTTAGGAGGCTGAGGCAGGAGAATTGCGTGAACCCAGGAGGCAGAGGTTGCAGTGAGCCGGGATTGCACCACTGCACACTCCAGCCTGGGCTACAGAACTAGATTCTGTCAAAAAAAAAAAGAAAAAAAAAATCCATAGAAACAATGAGATTATTTAGATCTTATGGAAAAAACACATCCTGCCTATATTGGACATAGGATTTTGTTTTGATGCACGCAGCACCTCTGTAGAGGTTCTCTGCTTCCCCATCGTGTCCATGTGTTTTAGGTGACACTGATCCCATTTCTGGCTACAGGAGTGGACAAGTGACACAGACCTGGCAAATCAGAGGAACCTAACCTCTAGATTCATAGATCTGACAGTCTAGACCAGCCCAAGTCACTATAGAAAGGAGGTATGTGGCAAGGGCTCACTTGGAGGAACCAAAGAGAGTGGGAGGAAAGAGAGAGGGAGGAACCACTGACTCTTGGTGAGAGCAGAGACAGCTGCACGGAGGAGGTTTGTAGCTGGACTAAGATTTAGATGGGGAGAATTGAGGGAGGACATTCTCTACACAAAGAGCAGGACCAAATATGGGGTGATAGGAACATGTAAGACGCTTTTGAAAGCTGGCAAGGGCCCAGGTGACAGGAGCAAAAGGTTTATGTGGGGGTGGAGGGCAAGATAAAGTTGGAGGCGTGGACCAGGACCAGCCCCTTGAGAGTTCTGGACACTGTGTTAAGGAGTGGAGGAGTTTACTCCGGAGGCCATGTGGACCTGTTCAGAGGGGAGGCCGTGGGTAACCTGAGCAGAGTTGGGCATTAGGAAGTTGATCTGTCAGAAGAGTGGATTAAAGGGAAAGAGGCTGGGGCTCCGACCCAAGACGCATGAGCCCGGCCAAAAAAACATTAAGGGCATCGGGCAGTGGGACCGAAATAGAACCACCAGCTGAGGCACTGAAGAAAGAATCAGTGTGCCTTGAGGAACATAACAAGGCAGAACTAAAAGACCAGATTCCAGAGACTGGGTTATGGCATCTGGGTAATGGTTTGAGAAGGGCAGGCTTTGGCATCAATCAAAACTGAGTTTGAATCCTGGCTCTGGCACTAGAAGTTTGTGTAATTCTGGGCAAGTTTACTTATTTCTGGGCCTTGGTTTTCCTATCCATGAAAAGAAATAATAATACCAAATTCAGAGGTTTTTGGAAGACTAAATGATATAATATCTTTAAAGCAATTTTCAGGGTCCAGGAATAAAATAAATATCCAATGTAACTAGTGGGTACAAAGTTTCTTTTGCGAGTGATGAAAATGTTCTAAAATTAGATTATGGTTACACAACTCTGTAAATATCTAAGAACCATTGAGTTGTATACTTTTTTGTGTGTGTGAGGGGTGTCTCGCTCTGTCGCCCATGCTGGAGTGCAGTGGCGCAGTCTCGGCTCACTGCAACCTCCGCCTCCTAGGTTCAAGTGATTCTCCTGTCTCACCCTCCCAAGTAGCTGGGACTACAGGCACACGCCACTATGTCCGGATAATTTTTGTATTTTTAAAAATGTTTGTTGTTTTGGTTTTTTTTTTTTTTTTTTTTTTTTTTTTGAGACAGAGTCTCGCTCTGTCGCCCAAACTGGAGTGCACTGGTGCAATCTCAGCTCACTGCAACCTCTGCCTCCCGGGTTCAAGCAATTCTCCTGCCTCAGCCTCCTGAGTAGCTGGGATTACAGGTGCATACCACCATGCCCGGCTAATTTTTGTATTTTTAGTAGAGATGGGGTTTCACTATGTGGTTCAGGCTGGTCTCGAACTCCTGACCTCATGATCCACC
The DNA here is from genome assembly GCF_002776525.5 of Piliocolobus tephrosceles. NCBI lineage: Eukaryota > Metazoa > Chordata > Mammalia > Primates > Cercopithecidae > Piliocolobus > Piliocolobus tephrosceles. Next base: position 36,396,526 of record NC_045442.1, on the reverse strand, counting down.
TGCCTCGGCCTCCCAAAGTGCTGGGATTACAGGCATGAGTCACCGCAGCCAACCAAAAAAAAGTTTGTTTGGTATTTTTTGCTCACATGATCCTCTATTGAAATATTTTGTTTTGTGCTTCTTCACTAGCTGGGCATATTCCACAGCATCACTGTTGATGTCATCTATGATGTCATGAGGGTGGCGGCCATCAACATTACAGCCCACAGACTAGGGACTTCCCAGGATTTCTTTCTTTTTTTTTTTTTTTTTTTTGAGATGGAGTCTTGCTCTGTCACCCAGGCTGGAGTGCAGTGGCGCAATCTGGGCTCACCATAAGCTCCGCCTCCCTGGGTTCACGCCATTCTCCTGCCTCAGCCTCCCCTCTCCAGCAGCTGGGACTATAGGCGCACGCCGCCACAGCTGGCTATTTTTTCTTTCTTTTTTTTTTTTTTTTTGTATTTTTAGTAGAGATGGGATTTCACCATGTTAGCCAGGATGGTCTCAATCTCCTGACTTCATGATCTGCCCGCCTTAGCCTCCCAAAGTGCTGGGATTACAGGTGTGAGCCACCACACCCGGCTCCCAGGATTTCTTTAATGTTTCCAGAGTTCTCTGGCTAAAGATTGGTGACACCTCTGTCAAGCAATGTTGACGATCTCAACAAAAGTGATATTCCCACTGTGTTTAATGTGTTTCTGTTTCTTCTGTCTCTTGATGGTTCCTTGAGAGCTTTGACGATCAGGGCAGAGGCAGAAGGCACCACCTCAGTCTGGACCCATCTCTTCTGAACGTTCAGTTTCACTGTAATCCTCAGGACTTTCCAGTCACCCCTTGCCTTGGCAATGTCATCACCAGCCTTTTATAGAGACAGACCCAGGGGGCCGATCCTGGGGGCCAGTGAAGAAGTGGCACCGACTGCACCCCCAGTGCACCTCAGGTATACGACTTTAATCTTGCTGGGGTCGAACTTCGGTGGCATAGTGGGGTCGGCTGGTGTTGGATGAACCCAGATTCAGGATGACCAAAGAAAGTTGCACCTTGGCCTCTTCCGAGCCAAAAGCTGAATGCAAAAAATGTATTTTTAAAAACAAACAAATAGGGCCAAGCACGGTGGCTCATGCCTATAATCCCAGCACTTTGGAAGGCCAAGGCAGGCAGATCACCTGAGGTCAGGAGTTCAAGACCAGCCTGGCCAATATGATGAAACCTCGTCTTTACTAAAAATACAAAAAGTTCGCTGAGTGTGGTGGTGCACCTGTGGGAGAATGGCTGGAACCTGGGAGGCGGAGGTTAGAGTGAGCCGAGATCAGGCCACTGAACTCCAGCCTGGGCAACGAGAGCAAAAACCCCATCTCAAAAAAAAAGATCCAGAGGTAGGCAATCCAGGACCATGTTTGGTGCTTTCGAAAGACCCAGGCAACAAAATAAAAGAAAAGGAGACAGGCTTGCCCCTTCCTCACAGGGTGACTTTACAAAGGTGTCACATAATATGGCCCACTTGGCTGGGCATGGTGGCTCACGCTTGCAATCCCGGCACTTTGGGAGGCAGAGGCGGGCAGATCACCTGAGGTCCGGAGTTAGAGAGCAGCCTGACCAACAGGGAGAAATCCTGTCTCTATTAAAAACACAAAATTAGCCGGGCATGGTGGCAGCATGTCTATAATCCCAGATACTCGGGAGGCTGAGGCAGGAGAATCGCTTGAACCCGGGAGGCAAGGGTTGTGGTGAGCCGAGATCGAGCCATTGCACTCCAGCCTGGGCAACAAGAGCGAAACTATGTCTCAAAAAAAAATATATATATATATTTATATATCCCACTTATATTTCATTGACCAGAACTTAATCACATGTCCCCATTTGGCTGCAAGAGAGGATGACAAATGAGTCTTATGGCTCTGGTATAGCTACAATTTGGGGTTCATTAAAGAGGAGAACAGTTTTTGGGAGGCAAACAGCAGCTCCTGCTATAGCTACTACTTGTGTAACAATGGAGGCAGACTATAAATAAATAAACTATCTTTGAAAAGACACACAACACATGTAGTATAGTTTGTCTTTTGACTTTTGAACTATGTGGCTGTATTATCTATTCAAATAAGTAAAACTAGAATTTAAAAAAAATACCGAAGGCTAGCAAGATGGTGAGATTTTGCCTCTACAAAACATACAAAAATTATCCAGGCATGGTGGTGAGTGCCTGTAGTCCCAGCTACCGGAGTTCCACCCTAGTCTCCCTAGTAAGGGAGACTGAGGTGGGAGGATCACTGCAGCCTGGGAGGTTGAGGCTGCAGTGAGCCATGACTGAGCCACTGCATTCCAGCCTGGGCCGCAGAGTGAGACTGTTCTTAAAAAAAAAAAAAAAAAAAAAAAAAA
>NC_045442.1:36391280-36393771 GCF_002776525.5 Piliocolobus tephrosceles | reverse complement strand
CAAAAAAAAAAAAAAAAAAAAAAAACACTGAATGATGATACCCAACCATGTGTCTCCTGACTTACAGCTCTGTGGATACCACAGCTGTCCCAGGCATCCATGTAGACACCATGCTTCTGTGGATCTAAGACTGCCTCCTTTGCAGTGAGCCAAGATCACACCACTGCATTCCAGTCTGGGTGACAGAGCAAGACTCCATCTAAAAAAAAAAGAAAAAAACACTGCCTCCTCCAGACACCTATAAGCAATCATGCGGCAAGTCTGAGCATCTACTCTTCCATTCCCATTGCCACCCAGGTAGCAAGGATGGCACAGTCCCAGAAATGCGAGCACTAACTGATTCAGCCTACATGGAGTCATCACCACGGTCCCTGAGACTTGGTCCTAACATGGCCATCTTTTACCTATGATCAACATACCATGAGGGGGCCGGGCACGATGGCTCATGCCTATTATCCCAGCGCTGTGGGAGGCTGGGCTGAGCAGATCACTTGAGCCCAGGACTTCAAGACCAGACCGGACAACATCACGAAACCCCATCTCTACAAAAAAAATCACAAAAATTAGCCGGGTGTGGTGGTGCACACCTGTGGTTACAGCTTTGGGAGGCTAAGGTGGAAGGATTATTTGAGCACAGGTGGTGGAGGCTACAGTGAGCCATGATTGTGCCATTGCACTCCAGCCTAAGCAACAGAGTAAGACCCTGTCTCAAAAAAATGTATCTATCTATCTATCTATATGCATACACACACACACACACAGACACACACATACACCCCATGAGAGATTTATCGACCCTTTGTCTTCCCATCTCTTTGTTTTTTTGCAGGGGATAGAGACCGGGTCTTGTTATGTTGACTGGTCTCCAATTCTAGGGCTCAAGTGATACCCCTGCCTCAGCCTCCCAGTGTTGGGATTACAGGCATGAGTCCCGCGTTTGGCCTCTTCACACTTGATTCTTGTTCTAATGGTAGATCTGGCTGTGCCTATCACGAACCAACATCCATCACAGAGGTTTTCAATCACCGAGCTGCCAGACTAAGCTGTAACCATAAAAAATAATCCCATGCTTCTCTGCCTTTGGTGTTTCTTGGTTTGTGGCAACATGCTTGACATACTGACACATGGTATTCTCCTCATGTGTCTGTGTCCAAATTTCCTTCTTTTTATAAGGATACCAGTCCCTTCATTAGGTCCCACCCTAATCCAGTATGACCTCCTTTTCGTTTGATTACATCCACAAAGATGCTATTTCCAAATAAGGTCACACTCACAGGTTCTGAGTAGTTAGAAATTTAGGGGAAGCTACTCAACCCAGTATACTATTCCAGCCTCCAACCTGAGGGCTGCATCCCTCTGAACTATCTCCCTAACCTGGAGACCTTTCTCCTTTTTAAAATGACAAAATATCCTCAGGCAATGCTGTGTTAAATATACTAAAAAAAGGCCGGGCGCAGTGGCTCAGGCCAAGGCGGGCGGGTTACTTGAGATTAAGCGTTCGAGAACAGCCTGGCCAACATGGTGAAACCCCATCCCTACTAAAAATACAAAAATGAGTCAGGCATTGTGGCAGGTGCCTGTAATCCCAGCCACTCAGGAGGCTGAGGCAGGAGAATCCCTTGAAATCAGGAGGCGGAGGCTGCAGTGAGCGGAGATTGCACCATATAGCAAAACATTCTACACTGCTCCATCAGTGTTAGCTCCGAAGCCATCTAGTCATTTTAACTACTGGCTTCTAGACCCAACTGTTCTAATTCCCACCCCCACTCCCCACTGTCTAACCGGTGGTTTATCTTTCCTGCCTAGTCAGCAGCTTCAAGACATTTTTAACTTTTGCCTTCCATGGCTTCCTCAGTTGCTAATCTACTGAAATATGTTTATTTTATTTTATTTTTTGAGATGGAATATCACTCTGTCACCCAGGTTAGAGTGCCGTGGCACAGTCTCGACTCACTGCAAACTTTGTCCCCTGGGTTCAAGTGATTCTCCTGCCTCAGTCTCCCAAGTAGCTGGGAATATAGTGGCCTGCCACTACGCCCGGCTAAATTTTTTTTCTTTTTTTTTTTTTTTTTTTTTTAAGTAGAGATGGGATTTCACCATGTTGGCCAGGCTGGTCTCGAACTCCTGACCTCAGGTGATCCGCCCACCTCAGCCTCCCAAACTGCTGTGATTACAGATAGGAGCCGCTGCACCTAGCCTACTGAGAGGTGTTTAATATCTCATCCTCATCTCTTAACACCTCAGTTTGAGTCCCCTAATCTCTCTCTCTCTTTTTTTTTTTTTTTTTTTTTTTGAGATGGAGTTTCACTCTTGTTGCCCAGGCTGGCATGCAAGGGCGTCATCTCAGCTCACTGCAACCTCCACCTCCCGGGTTCAAGCGATTCTCTTGCCTCAGCCTCCCAAGTAGCTGGGATTACAGGCGCCTACCACCACACCCAGCTAATTGTGTGTGTGTGTGTGTGTGTGTGTGTGTGTGTGTGTGTGTGTGTGT
>NC_045442.1:36373008-36391270 GCF_002776525.5 Piliocolobus tephrosceles | reverse complement strand
TGTGTGTGTGTGTGTGTGTGTGTGTGTGTGTGTGTGTGTGTGTGTGTGTTTTGAGGTGGAGTCTCACTCTGTCACCAGGCGGGAGTGCAGTGGCACGATCTTGGCTCACTGCAACCTCTGCCTCCCAGGTTCAAGCCATTCTCCTGCCTCTGCCTCCCGAGTGGTTGGGACTACAGGAGAGTGCCGCCACACTCAGCTAATTTATTTTTTGTATTTTTAGTAGAGATGGGGTTTCACCGTGTCAGCCAGGATGGTGTCAATCTCCTGACTTCGTGATCCACCCGCCTAGGCCTTCCAAACTGCTAGGATTACAGGCGTGGGCCACCGCGCCCGGCCAAGTCCACTAATCTCTTGAATTTTCTCAGTACACATCCCTCTTCCCCAGTCAGCTGAGCCTCCATTTAGAAGGCTGGGAGGCAATGAAAGAACTGGTAAAGAAGCAACCCTGGGGCCAGGCGCGGTGGCCAGGCGTGAGCCACTGCACCCAGCCCAGCCCAATTTCCCCTTTTGTTTTTCTAGACAGAGTCTCGCTCTGTCGCCAGGCTGCAGTGCAGTGGCACAATCTCAGCTCACTGCAACTTCCACCTTCCTCCCAAGTTCAAGGGATTCTCCTGCCTCAGCCTCCCAAGTAGCTGGGACTACAGGCGCGCGCCACCACACCCAGCTAATTTTTGTATTTTTAGTAGAGATGGGGTTTCACCATGTTGGCCAGGATGGTCTCGATCTCTTGACCTCGGGATCTGCCCACCTCGGCCTGCCAAAGTGCTGGGATTACAGGCCCGAGTCACCCAATTTCCCCTTTTCTATGGCTTATTGTTTCTAACACTTTATTGTAAAAATTTTCAAACAGCCAACAAAATTGAAATATGCTATTACCCAGCACCTAGATTCTAGTATTTTTTAAATTGAGATATATTTCACGTAACATAAAATTCAACATTTTAAAGTGTACACTTCAATAGTTTTTAGTTCTGTATATTCATTGTGTTGCACAAACATCACCACTAATTTCAAAACATTTTCATAACCCCAAAGAGAAAACTCTTACCCATTAGCTGTTAGTCCTAATTCCCCCCTTCTCCCATCCCCTGGCAACCACTAATCTACCTTCTGTCTCTGTGGATTTGTCTATTCTGGATGTTTCATATAAATAGAATTACACAATATGTTGCCTTTCCTGTCTGGCTTCATTCACTCAGCATAATGTTTTCATCATTCATTCCTTTTGTAGCATGTATCAGTACTTCATTCCTTTTATGGTGAATAATACTCCATTGTATGAGTATACAACTTTTGATTCATCCATTTATCAGCTGATGAATATTTGGGTTGTTTCCACTTTTTGACTATCATGAATAATGCTGCTATCAACATTTGTGTATACATTTTTATGTGAACATATGTTTTCAATTTTCTCAGGTATATAGCTAAAAGTAGAATTGATGGGTCATATGGTAACATTAACATTTTACTATACATGTTTTATCACATATCTACCTATCTATCTTTCTAATCCATCTATATTAATCCTTCTCACATTTTAGTGTACTTTGGAATAAATTGCAAACATCAGTACACCTCACTCCAAACTCATCAGCATGTCTATTACTAGAATTCAATCTTTCTTTACAATTTATTCTCTTCATATAAAATTTACAATTGTTTTCTTTTTGTTGTTTTTCGTTTTGTTTTTGTTTTCGTTTCTTTGAGACAGGATCTCGCTCTGTTGCCCAGGCTGGAGTGCAGTGGCACAATCTTGGCTTACTGCAACCTCTGCCTCTTGGGCTCAAGCGATTCTCCTGCCTCAGCCTCCCAAGTAGCTGGGACTACAGGCGTAAGTCACCATGCCCAGCTACTTTTTGTATTTTTAGTAGCGATGGGGTTTCACCACGTTGGGCAGGCTGGTCTCAAACTCCTGACTTCAGCAGATCCACCCACCTCAGCCTCTCAAAGTGCTGGGATTACAGGCGTGAGCCACCGCGCCCAGTCCACTCAATGAGTTTTAACACATGCCTAAACCTGTGAAACCCAAATCAAGATATCAAGATTTAGAACATGTCCACCCTCCTGCAAGTTCCCTCTGTCTGTTCAGTGTCAGAGTGTCTGTCCTGCCCCTGCTCTACCTTTTTCAAAGGCAACCAGTCTTCTGATGTTTTCCCCACTGTAAGTTACTTTCCCTGTTCTAGAACTTCATATAAACAGAAACATATGAGGTATATCTGCTTCTATCTGGCTTCTTTCACTTAGCATACTGTTTTTAAGCTTCATTCATGTCACTGCATGCAGCAATATTCAGTCCTCTTTGTTGCTGAACTGTTTTCTGTCATCATCCTGTGTGAATGTACAATAGGTTGTTTGTCCATTCACCTGTTGATGAACACCTGGGCCATTTCACTTTTGGCTTTTATGAATAAAACTCCTTTGATGTGAGCCAACATCGTGCCACTGCACTCCAGCCTGGGTGAAAGAAGGAGACCCTGTCTCAATTAAAAAAAAAAAAAAAAAAAAGGGCAGGGCACGGTGGCTCACGCCTGTAATCCCAGCATTTTGGGAGGCCGGGGCAGGTGGATCACCTGAGGTCGGGAGTTCTGGACCAGCCTGACCAACATGGAGAAACCCCATCTCTACTAAAAATACAAAATTAGCCGGGCATGGTGACGCATGCCTGTAATCCCAGCTACTCAGGAGGCTGAGGCAGGAGACTTGCTTGAACCCAGGAGGTGGAGGTTGTGGCAACAAGAGCGAAACTCTGTCTCAAAAAAAAAAAAAAAAAAAAAAACCACTAGCAACTAGGCCGGGTGCGGTGGCTCACGTCTGTAATCCCAGCACTTTGGGAGGCTGAGGCGGGTGGATCACCTGAGGTCAGGAGTTTGAGACCAGCCTGGCCAACATGGTGAAACCCCGTCTCTACTAAAAATACAAAAATTAGCCGGGCGTGGTGGTGGGAGCCTGTAATTCCAGCTACTCGGGAGGCTGAGGCAGGAGATTTGCTTGAACCCAGGAGGCGGAGGTTGTAGTGAGTGGAGATGAAGCCACTGCACTCCAGCCTGGGCGACAGAGCGAGACTCGGTCTCAAAAACAAACAAACAAACAATAAAGACTAGCAACCTCCTCCTCTCCAGCAATGCCAACCCCAGTTCAGGCCCCCATCCGCCCAGGATCTCGATCAAGAAACATTAACCTGTGGCCTTTCTTTGCCATTTCCAACTCTGCCACCTCCATCGCAGGACAAGGTCCCCTTCTTCCTTTCCATTTCCGTCAGTTTCGTTTCCCTAATCTTACAAATCCCTAGCCTGACTCCCTTTCCTTTCCATCTCACCAGACACCCGCATGCCGGACAGCGCAAACGCTAAAACCCGGTTGAGTTGACGCACGGAGAGAAGGGGTGTGTGGGTCGGTGTGTGTGTGTTACTGTGTGTCTGCTTGTGTGTGGAAGAAACCAACAAGGTCCACGCTGGTGTCCATTTCTGGAAATGCCAATCGCGCCCGACTGCGTGAGCCAGGATCAGGTTCCCAGGGCGCCCTTGCAGACAGCACCCTGAGCGAAGGAGCTCAGAAGGCAGTCCGGCTTCACCCAGACCCCCAGTCCCGCAGAAGCCCCATCCCCCAGCGGCACAGCACCCCCTCCCCGGCGCGGTGGTAGGGCCCGGCGCGACGTCACCCATTGTTTACAAATCAACCCAAGCCGGCAGGATTCCGGCTCCCGCGGCTGCAGGCGCGCGGCTGGAGTGACTGGCGGGCTCCGGCTTCCGCGTCCGCCACGGCCCTGGCTCCGGCCCCGGCCACGGCCCGGGCATCGTCTTCAGCTCCGCGCCCGCTCCGCCGCGGCCCACCGCACCCGCCGGCAGCCGAGCCCCCAGCGACGCCCGCACAGCTCCGGGTACCCGGACAGGGGGCCATGCCGTGCCGGAGGGAGGAGGAAGAGGAAGCCGGCGAGGAGGCGGAGGGGGAGGAAGAGGAGGAGGACAGCTTCCTCCTGCTGCAGCAGTCGGTGGCGCTGGGCAGCTCGGGCGAGGTGGACCGGCTGGTGGCCCAGATCGGCGAGACGCTGCAGCTGGACGCGGCGCAGGACAGCCCGGCCTCGCCGTGCGCGCCCCCGGGGGCGCCGCTGCGGGCCCCGGGGCCCCTGGCTGCGGCGGTGCCGGCGGACAAGGCCAGGCCCTCGGCGGTGCCGCTGCTGCTGCTGCGCGCGTCGGCTGAGACTGTGGGCCCGGCGCCCCCTGGGGTCCTGCGCTGCGCCCTGGGGGACCGCGGCCGCGTGCGGGGCCGCGCTGCGCCCTACTGCGTGGCGGAGCTCGCCACAGGCCCCAGCGCGCTGTCCCCACTGCCCCCTCAGGCCAACTTTGATGGGCCTCCGGATGCTGGCAAGCAGGGCGTCCGGCAGCCGCTGTCGGGTCCGTGCCGGCGAGGATGGCTCCGGGGCGCCGCCGCCTCCCGCCGCCTGCAGCAGCGACGCGGGTCCCAACCAGAAACCCGCACAGGCGACGACGACCCGCACCGGCTCCTGCAGCAGCTAGTGCTCTCTGGAAACCTCATCAAGGAAGCCGTGCGAAGGCTTCATTCGCGACGGCTGCAGTTACGTGCAAAGCTTCCCCAACGCCCGCTCCTGGGACCTCTGTCGGCCCCGGTGCATGAACCCCCTTCACCTCGCAGCCCTCGCGCGGCCTGCAGTGACCCTGGCGCCTCCGGGAGGGCGCAGCTCAGAACTGGCGACGGCGTTCTTGTCCCTGGCAGCTAACATGCCCGGGGTGGCCACAGCGCCAGCCTCAGACTGGAGGGCAAGGGGTTCCCCTGAGGGCTGCAATTCTGCTCAGGCTGGTGGAGAACTCTGGCTTTTGGAAGCGGGAGAAAAAAGCTAAAGACGAGGAACAGAAAAATCGCGAATGTTTCGCGGGTAACTGGGGTTGAGGGTCAAAATATTTGAAATGCAGGACTTGGCCCTATTGTAAGGCAGATTTTACAGAGCGCACCCCGCTTACAAGTCAGTAAGGATTCCTTATTTGGCGTGACCCGACCTAGCCGCGGAGCGTGCAGTTCCGCGCAGCCTCTCAGTGCCCTCCAGCCCCGCGACCATGTGGCCACAATTCACGCTTCTCCGGATCGCGGTGCGCCGGAACTACTGAGGATGATGCCAGTTACTTGCTTTACCTTTTCAGGGCTGGCTCCTGATCCACTTTGGGGGATGGGAACATGAGTAGATAATTTCAGGGTGCACCCCAAACCGCCACACTTGAATATTTTCGACACTTAAAAAAACCATCTTGTGTCTTTGGAGGTGCTGCTTAATACCAAACACGCGGTGCCATGAAGGGACCCTTTGAGGGTTGAATAGCAGTTAACCCCTGCGCTCTCTTTGCAACTGTCTGCCTTTCTCAGAGTGGTGGGGGAAAGGCTGTACGACACGGGTGGGGACGGGGGGTGGGGGCGGGGGGTATTGAATGGTGATGGAAGGGTAGAGAGGCCCGGAGTGAACCCCATGCGCTCTCTAAAGTATATTTTCACAGCCGGCCCGCCTCTCCTCGGGTTCAAGGTCACTGTTTCCTGGGCACGCGCTGGGTTGCGGGACAGAGTAGCCGGATTCTGCCGGTGCTCGGAGAAGAGCGCAGTGTTTTTTGCAAGTGCTGGAGTCTCCTGAGGACACGCGCGCCGCCGCCACCGCGGGTGTGGGAAAGCGCGGACGTGCTGGGCGTCTGCTTCCCTAGGCGACCACCGCCCCTGGCCGCGCTCCGGGCTTTCACGGAAACTCCCGAGACAGAGCCCTGGGTTCCTCCTCTCCCACTTGGCTCTGCTGTCCTACTCAAGCGGGTGGCTCTGGGATCCTGGGGGCCTGGGTTGGGGTCTAGGGAGACGCCATGTGATGGGCACTCCAGGGACACACAGCCTAGCACAGCAGCTTATAATGGGCTCTCCGGGGCCATTTGCAATAACAGCTGCAATTCCCTGGATAGAGGAGTTGATTTCCTCCCTCTGCCCCTCCCCCAGTCATGCCAGCTGGCCTTTGTAAGTGCAGGAAACCGAGTAGAAAATGTGACCCTCCAAATGGAGAAGCTGCAGGCTTTGCCATTGTGAACCATGGTGAAGTGCTTGGAACATACTGTTCACTCTAAAGGCGCTGAGACTGTGTTGTTGTTCTCGTTTTTATAGTCAATGGCTTGTTCATCATCCAGATGTGGCTACTGACATATCTACACTTCGCACCGGAGTGTCTGGAATTGTGGCTATCCTGATTATAGGATTTTAACTGAAATGCCTGCTTTTAATAAATGTGTCGGGTTTTTTGTTTGGTTTTATTTTATACTTGCCATCAGTGAAAAAGATGTACAGAACACATTTCTCTGATCTCCATAAACATGAAAACACTTGAAATCCCTGTCAGCCTGGCTTGCGGATGGTAATTAGAGCGCCTTTGTGTCTGAGCAGCTCACTAGCTAGACAAGGTCTCCGCAGCTGGGTGTGTATTAGAGCTGGCATGAAATTAAATGAAAGTGAGGTCAGGTTTTGGACCAATCCCATTCGTTAAAACCTCAGAGCCTTTTGGATTACTAGTCAGTGATGGAGATGTGTTATAAAGCTGCCTCTATTAGCAAAGGACATCAGATCAGCCAGTCACTGCAGACTGGGAGGCTTATCTTTTTTTTTTTTTCTTTTCTTTCTACTATAGCCATTAAGTGCACTTGTTCCACAAGGTGGGCCTTAAGGCTGGGGCAGCTCTTGATTTGTTGTGAGCTCTGCTCACAACACAAGCCTGGTGGTAGGAAAGCTGGGTGGAAACTTACAAAAGATTCCTCTCTTTGCCCCTGGCACATTTATACCATTCTGTCCCTAAGCAGTGACATAACAGCCCATGTCTATCCGTACAGTTCTGACTTACTTCAGTCTGTTCCCTCATGGAAGGAGCTAATTTCCTCCCTCTGAGGAAAGAGTACCCAGATTTTAAGTCCACTTCTAAAGTGGGAAGGGAACCTTGGACAAGTTGCTCTACCTCTGGGGCTTCAGTTTCCTCATCCATACAACCGGCATGATGAACTAAAAGGTGGGCCAGGCGTGACAGCTTACACCTGTAATCCTAGTAGCACTTTCGGAGGCTAAAGTTGAGGACTGCTGGAGCGCAGAAGTTCAAGACCAGCCAGGGCAACATAGTGAGACCTCATCTCTCCAAAAATAAATAAATAAATGGCAGGGCACAGTGGCTCACACCTGTAATCCCAGCACTTTGGGAGGCCAAGGAGGGCGGGTCACGAGGTCAGGAGTTCAAGACCAGCCTGACCAACATGGTGAAACCCTGTCTCTACTAAAAATACAAAAATTAGCTGAGCGTGGTGATGCACGCCTGTAATCCCAGCTACTCAGGAGGCTGAGGCAGGAGAATCGCTTGAACCTGGGAGGTGGAGGTTGCAGTGAGCCAAGATCGCACCATTGCACTCCAGCCTGGGCGACAGAGAGAGGTTCTGTCTCAAAAAAATAAATAAATAAGGCCGGCACAGTGGCTCAAGCCTCTAATCCCAGCACTTTGGGAGGCCGAGACCGAGATCGGGTGGATCACGAGGTCAGGAGATCGAGACCATCCTGGCTAACATAGTGAAACCCCGCCTCTACTAAAAAATACAAAAAAAGAACTAGCCGGAGGAGGTGGCGGGCGCCTGTAGTCCCAGCTAATCGGGAGGCTGAGGCAGGAGAATGGCGTAAACCCAGGAGGCGGAGCTTGCAGTGAGCTAAGATCCAGTCACTGCACTCCAGCCTGGGCGACAGACTGAGACTCCGTCTCAAAAAAATAAATAAAATAAATAAATAAATAAATAAATGAGGCAGGAGGATTGCTTGAGCCTCGGAGTTTGAGGCAGTAGTGAGCCACGATCGAGCCACTGCACTCCCACCTGGGTGACAGAGCAAGACCCTGCCTCAAAAAAAAAAGGCATATGGTGACTGGCACATGCTAGAGATAAACAGTATCTAATCCCTACCCCTTCCTTCCCAGGTGACTGTGTCCCAAGTGACCTCATTTTCCTACAAAACAAGAGCATGCCATGATCCCAAATCTGATTTCTAGAGTCTTCTATGACTTTTGAGTCCTGATTTTCTAACTCCCTTTTTGGTTCAATGCCCCATTTTCTCAAATTCACACTCAGATGCTGATGGTCTCTGAGGATTACCTTCAGCACACACCAAGCCTGCCATTTCCCAGGACATGCCCAGAAAGGGCTGTGGGGGCCTCAGTCCAGTGTTCTCCAGCATGGGAAGGGTAACTATGGAGGCTCTAATACAAACTGAGGAAAAGGAGCCCCCAGAGTGCAATGGGCACCACCTCTGGGCGCTGAGCACGAGGGGAAAGTGGCCAAGTGCTGATGTCCCCTGGTAGGGGAGTAGCTCTGAAGTCCCCAGTTCCCATTCTTAGTTGACGTGGGATTTATCCAAGGTCAAGGGGTTATGAGCAATCCAGGGCTTTCCATCCTTAAATAGGCTACGATTTGATGTCACTGCACTGCCTGTGCATAGTTTCTTATAATAAGAATGACGGGTTAAGGTCAGACTCAACCTTAGGGCCCATGCAGTACAACCCCCTCCCAAAAAAGGAAAACTGGAAAAAACTAAAGCCTCTCAAGATAAGGCACTTTAGCACTCTAAACACACTATAATCCAGTAACCATCTGTGTTTTTATTTTTTATTTTATTTATTTATTTTTCAGACAGAGTCTCACTCTGTTGCCCAGGTGGGAGTGCAATGGTGTGATCTTGGCTCACTGCAAGCTCCGCCTCCCAGGTTCAAGTGATTCTCCTGCCTCAGTCTCCCGAGTAGCTGGGATTACAGGCACCCACCATCACATCCAGCTAATTTTTGTATAATTTTAGAGACGGGGTTTCACCATGTTGCCCAGACTGGTTTTGAACTCCTAGCCTCAGGTGATCCGCCTGCCTCGGCCTCCCAAAGTGCTGGGATTATAGGCGTGAGCCACCGCATCCGGCCTGTTTTTTTTTTTTTTAGATCCTGCCAAGTTTTACTGTTCACCCCAAAATCTATTTTTTGTAGTAAGTCAGGATTTCTATAAAGTGTGGGGTTCATTTGTTTGTTTGTGATGGGGTCTCAGTCAGTCACCCAGGAGTGCAATGGTGAGATCTCAGCTTACTGCAACCTCTACCTCCTGGACTCAAGTGATCCTCCCACCTCTTGAGTAATTGGACTACTACAGGCGCATGCCACCATGTTCGGCTAATTTTAAAACTTTTTATAGAGACAAGGTTTTGCCATGTGGCCCAGGCTGTCCTCAAACTCCTGGGCTCAAGCAATCCACCTGCCTCAACCTCCCAAAGTGCTGGGATTACAAGTGTGAGCCACCTCGCCCAGCCAGGATTTACATAAAGTATTTTAAAAGTTATCACTTTGGGAGGCCGAGACGGGCGGATCACGAGGTCAGGAGATCGAGACCATCCTGGCTAACACGGTGAAACCCCCTCTCTACTAAAAAATACAAAAAACTAGCCGGGCGAGGTGGTGGGCGCCTGTAGTCCCAGCTACTCCGGAGGCTGAGGCAGGAGAATGGCGTAAACCCGGGAGGCAGAGCTTGCAGTGAGCTGAGATCTGGCCACTGCACTCCAGCCTGGGCGACAGAGCCAGACTCCGTCTCAAAAAAAATAAATAAATAAATAAATAAAAGTTATATTGGGGCAGATGTGGTGGCTCATGCCTGTAATCCTAGCACATTGGGAGGCCAAGGCAGGTGGATCACCTGAGGTCAAGAGTTCGAGACCAGTCTGGCCAAAATGGGGAAACCGCATCTCTACTAAAAATACAAAAATTAGCTGGACGTGGTGGTGGGCACCTGTAATCCCAGCTACTAGGAGGCTCAGCCAGGAGAATCGCTTGAATCTAGGAGGCAGAGCGTGCAGTGACCCGAGATCTCACCATTGCACTCCAGCCTGGGCAATAGAGCAAAAACTCTGTCTCAAAAAAAAAAATAAATAAAAGTCATATTAGACCATTTTATAGGTGGAAAAACAGTCCAAGGAAGTGAGCAGGGCAGAATGACCTACCAATGTTGTTTATGAAGCCAGAGGCCTAGCAAAGTCTAGAACCTAGGTCTCCCAGCTCCTAACTCAGGGCTCTTTCCAATGGCTCCATATCATCAAACATGGTCCAATATTGTTCACTGCACAACTCTGCACATAGGCTACCATGGGAATGACATTTCTGCAGTTGCCCAAATTGGTTACCCCGCCATCGGAACCCCGGAAAATTGTGCTCCAAGTTCCTAGGCTGAGTTAGGGAATGCCATTTCTTTACAAAATGTTCAGCATCCTATGAAGACAGCTGGCCACAGAAAATGGCCTGGGTGGGCCGGGCGCGGTGGCTCAAGCCTGTAATTCCAGCACTTTGGGAGGCCGAGATAGGCGGATCACAAGGTCAGGAGATCGAGACCATCCTGGCTAACACGGTGAAACCCCGTCTCTACTAAAAAATATTAAAAAACTAGCCGGGCGAGGTGGCGGGCGCCTGTAGTCCCAGCTATCCGGGAGGCTGAGGCAGGAGAATGGCGTAAACCCGGGAGGCGGAGCTTGCAGTGAGCTGAGATCCGGCCACTGCACTCCAGCCTGGGCGACAGAGTGAGACTCCGTCTAAAAAAAAAAAATAGAAAATGGCCTGGGTGAGATAAGAGAACAAAGGTATAAATGAAATGAAACAAAGTGAACACATACATTGGCAAATAAGGGGTTTAGAGAAAAGAATGCCACACCTCACAGAGAACTCCAGAGTCTGCCACCCCAAGATTTCAATCTAAATTAGGCATACATCTGACAATATTTGGATTCAATTTTTACCCTCTTCTGCTCTTTCTTTTTTCCAGCTTAGATGCAGAAACCTGGAGCAAAGATCAGACACCACTTTCCTATCTAGCAAAGTCTGTGTTGAAACCTGTGATCCCTTCCTTCCAATCAGGAAAGAGTTACCTTGGCAACGAAATTACTAACTCACTCAATTAGCCCCCACTTCTACCAATGCTCAGTAATCACAGACCGTCAGCCCCCGGAGAGCTCAGCCTTCAGCAGTCTGGTGCTACCGCCTCATTTAGAGATGGAAGCTCAGAGAGGTTTCCACTCCGAGGTGCACTCCACTTGAACACTGTGAAAACTGGTGCAGGCAAAGGGGCAAAACT
The DNA here is from genome assembly GCF_002776525.5 of Piliocolobus tephrosceles. NCBI lineage: Eukaryota > Metazoa > Chordata > Mammalia > Primates > Cercopithecidae > Piliocolobus > Piliocolobus tephrosceles. Next base: position 36,380,123 of record NC_045442.1, on the reverse strand, counting down.
CTTCCGAGTAGTTTCCTCCTGGTTTTCCATCATAACTGAAGGGAGAGCAATTGACCTGTCCCTACCAGTGTTACCCAAAAGATATAATAGGTAAGAGTAGGGGCTCTGCAGGCAGCCCTCCACTCTCGGCTGTGTGATATGGAACAGGCTCAGTAAGCTCAATGAACTCATTTGCAAAATGTGGGTAAGGGTAGAGCACCTTGAAGAGTTGTGTGAAAATTAAATTAAAACCAAAGAGCAAATAGTATGGGAACCAAAGAGCAAATAATAAACAAAACAGAACATTGTTCCTGAGAGATGTTGCATTAAGGCCACTTAAGAGTCTTCTGCAGAAAACCCTGCCTCTTACTGACTTTTTCAATATCTCTTAATAGGCACAAACCTGTTTCTTCTGAAGGTCAGACCAGTTTTCTGATCATGCACCCCAGTTGCATAGGTCAGTGTTAAGGGAAGTGTAGAAAAAGAGAATAAGGGTGGAGCCGGCCGGGCACAGTGGCTCACGCCTGTAATCTCAACAATTTGGGAAGCCCAGGCAGGCAGATCACTTGAGGTCAGGAGTTCGAAACCAGCCTGGCCAACATGGTGAAACCTTGTCTCTACTAAAAATACAAAAATTAGCTGGGCGTGCTGGTGCATGCTTGTAGTCCCAGCTACTTGGGAGGCTGAGGCAGGAGAATCGCTTGAACTCAGGAGGTGAAGGTTACACTAAGCCAAGATAACACCACCACACTCCAGCATGGGTGTCTAAAAAGAGAGAGGGAAAAAACGGGTAGAGCCAAGCTAAGCCTGGAAAGCAGCTCAGGATTGGAACTGGTGGAATAGAGGCAGCAGGAATATCACAAAGGATAGGGTTGGCAATTGGCAGTGAAGACAGCCTGGGGCCACAGCTCTTAACTCCCCCATTTCCTATCAGAAAACCAATCCTTTTCCAAAATTCAAATGCTCAAGTTCTACTTGCCTGTCCTGTCCACACCTATCTATAATCTGCACTGAGAAAACCATATAATAGGCCGGGTCTGATAATCCCAACACTTTGGGAGGCCGAGACGGGTGGATCACCTGAGGTCAAGAGTTCGAAACTAGCCTGGCCAACATAGTGAAACCCCGTCTCTACTAAAAATACAAAAATTAGCCAGGCATGGTGGCATGTGCCTGTAGTCCCAGCTACTTGGAAGGCTGAGGCAGGAGAATCACTTGAACCCATGAGGCGGAGGTTGCAGCGATCTGAGATCATGCCATTGCACTCCAGCCTGGGTGACAGAGTGAGACTCCATCTCCAAAAAAAAAAAAAAGAAAGAAAAAGAAAACTGTGCAATTTCTTCACAGGAAGTGGCCTTTAAGTTCATTTCATTCTCACTCTCACATTTTATTTACTGTCATTATAGAATTATCTCAGGGACTCATATGTGAATGTCTTCTCTTCCCCAATAGATTATATATTTTGTGATGGAAGAGGAGTGGCAAGATGAAGAGGATGTTTTAGGCAGATTGTCAGGCCTCATGGCATGGGGAGTGGTCTGGAGCTGAAAGGAAACACTGATGGTCAGCCAGATCGGCTGAATGGCTGCTACAGCTCCCAGGCACCCAGGCGATAAGGAAGAGGAAAACACCAGACGTTTCCAAAAGAAAACTGGTAGGCCTCAGTTACAGTACTGTATAGCTGCAAAATCGTGGCTCTGGAGCCAGACTGCCTGGCTCCTTCCTTGAAAGCTCCTTCCTGTGACCTTGGGCAGGTAACTTCACCTCTCTAACCTTACCTTCAGTTGCAAAGTCCGATGATAAAAAAAAAAGTCCCCCCCTCATAGGGTTGTTGTGAGGATTGAGCTAATGCTAGTAAAAATGCTTAGGCCACTGCCTGCAACATAGCTGCATTTAGCAACAGCCGCCAGGGTACTGGTATTTAGTAAATATTTGCAGAGCAAACAAATGGGCAATTTCAACAGACTGGCAGAGGCTAAAGGAGTGGGGTGCTTGGGACGTAGATGATGCGTTGTGGTGCCCACAAGTCTGAAGATGGGAAAAGAGGGACTACAGCTAAAAAGGGAAAATGGCCAAGGGAAGGATTCACTCACTCCTGTAATCCCAGTACTTTGGGAGACCAAGGCGGGTGGATCACTTGAGGTCAGGAGTTTGAGACCAACCTGGCCAATATGGTGAAATCCCGTCTCTACTACAAATACAAAAATTAGGTGGGCGTGGTGGCACACGCCTGTAGTTCCAGCTACTCAGGAGGCTGAGGTATGAGAATCGCCTGAACTCGGGAGGCAGAGGTGGCACTGAGCTGAGATCACACCACTACACTCCAGCCTGGGTGACACAGCGAGACACCATCTCAAGAAAAAAAAAAAGGGTGAAATCAAAGGGAAGGTCCTATAAAGGTCTAAGTTCCTGGAGGAGTGGGACGGTATGGGGTCCTCCGCCAGGGCAGGTTTGAAGGGCAGGGCTTAGAGGGACTGTGGTTGTGGATGCCACACGACAGCTCCCTATGTTACTAACTGTCCTGCCACAGTGTGGCTGGAACCTGACAGATTGGCTGCTGAAAGCATCCTTCATGCCTGGGATGGCTGGATATGTTTCTGTTGTTTTTGTGTGAATGAATTATTTGTAGCTGACGCTATAATGGAATGAAAACTAAAACTGATAGCAAAGAGTTTAAGTGCTCCCCCTTATCAACTGTTAACTGACTCATAGCAGGTAAAATCACAACCCCCACTTGATAGGCTGCCCAGGCAGTTTGTTTGACTTATTGATTTGGGTGGGTTAAAAAAAGCAAGAGCTGGTTATCATCCTGTTACCTTTGCCCTGCCTTTTGCCCATTTCTGTAACTGTCTAACTTAGATTCCACAGCCTAAGATTGGTGAAAAACGGTTTCCTATAGGTTTTCCTGAAAATCTTTCCTAGACACTGAAGTCGCAAACCCCTTTCGCTGATGAACCATAAATAGTACTTTTCTTCAGCTGGGCTAATGAGGGGAGGAATCCAGTGCAGATGTTCAAAACACGCTACTTAAGGGTGCTGATGAAGGGAACTTGAGAATTAACTTCAGGATTCAAAAAAGACAGTGAAAGTCATTGAATAAGATCTGATTCCATATGCCCCAGACCTCTGTGGCCTGACTACAGAGGATATACATAGCGATTACAGATACAGCTGTGTTTGTGTTATGTGCACATGTGGACCCACATACATTCCACACTTCTACTGTTCACCCTAGTCTCCCTTGGCTTCTCTTGGTTCTACTTTTATTTTCTGTCTGTTCATTTTGTGTAGTCTTCTTCCTCCCACAGAGATTTGATGAGTTGGGTCTTTGTAAAGTGCTTACAACACAGGCCGGGCACACACAGGCTGGGTGTGGTGGCTCATGCCTATAATCCCAGCACTTTAAGAGGCCGAGGCGGGTGGATCACTTGAGGTCAAAAGTTCGAGACCAGACTGGACAACATGGCAAAACCCCGTCTGTGCCAAAAAAATACAAAAAAAAAAAAAAAATTAGTCAGGTGTGGTGGTGCCTGCCTGTAGCTACAGCTCCTTGGAAGGCTGGAGGCAGGAGAATCACCTGAACCTGGGAGGCAGAGGTCGTAGTGAGCTGAGATCACACCACTGTACTCCAGCCTGGGCAACAGAGTGAGACTGTCAATAAAAAGAAAGAAAGAAAAAAAGGTGCTTAGAACACAGCCTGGCACATGGCAGGCACTACTGCACATTAGCTAGGGTTACTACTGCCCATCTCCCAGGCCCCGTTCTGTGCCCCACCCCATCCCACCCCCTTAGTCTTAACTGCCAAATCTTTATCTTAAGCCCTGAACCCTCTCCAACTCCTACTCATTTATGAGGCACCAGGCTTCTGTCCTTGTAACTTCCCATGTGAAACTCCTAACTCTCCAAACACCGCCCCCCCCACACACACACCATTTCTCCTTATTATTTCCCTATTGCTCTGGTCCTTCTAGGCTAGAGACTTGCAGAATGTTATCAGGGCAACATGGGCACAGGCCCCTTCAGAAGACGAAGTTGTCTCAACTCTGTGCCCTTCCACTACAAGGGGTTAGGGATATCCTAGCCAAAATCATTCCTGAGCTAAGAATACTAGGAATAGGCTATCCCAAGCTGCAGCACCCTGGAAATGGCCATTGCCTCCCAGACAAAGACACTTCCCCAGGCCCAGGCTCTCCATAGGCTCTGCAAATGGCTGGATCAGTAGAAAGAGGTGGGGTGTGTGAGAAGAGCATTGTGTGTAGGCTCAGACAGGAGGCAAGAGGACCAACTTAAATGCCCTGAGTTCTGATTCTGCTCTACCACCAATAATTCCTACCTTTCACCATTGTAAAAAGCAAAGTAGGGCCAGGCATGGTGGCTCATGACTGTCATCCCAGCACTTTGGGAGCCCAAAGCAGGTGGATCACTTGAGGTCAGCAGTTTGAGACCAACCAGGGCAACACAGTGAACCCCATCTCTGCTAAAAATACAAAAGTTAGCTAGGAGTGGTGGCGGGTGCCTGTAATCCCAGTTACTTGGGAGGCTCATGCAGGAGAATTGCTTGAACCCAGGAGGTGGAGGCTGCAGTGAGCCAAGATCATGCCACTGCACTCCAGCCTGGGGACAGAGCAAGACCATGTCTCCAAAAAAACAAAAACAAAAACAAAACCGAGTGTGGTGTCTCATGCCTGTAATCCCAGCACTTTGGGAGGTCAAGGTGGGCGGATCACGAGGTCAGGAGATCGAGACCATCCTGGCCAACATGGTAAAACCCCGTCTCTACTAAAAATACAAAAATTAGCTGTGTGTGGAGGCACGCACCTGTAGTCCCAGTTACTTGGGAGGCTGAGGCAGGAGAATCGCTTGAACCCAGGAGATGGAGGTTGCAGTGAGCCCAGATCACATCACTGCACTCCAGCCAGGCGACAGAGCGAGACTCCATCTCAAAAAAAAAAAAAAAGGTCTTGTAAAAGGTGCCAACCAGGAACCAGGGTGCCTGCCCATAACAGGGATCAGCTCCCTCTCTACCTAGGCAAGCAGAGAAACACTCAGATCCTGTAGGTCTCTTCCCATTGTCTGTAGTCCTTATCTGTAAGATGGAAAAATAGTGCTTACCTCATGGCACATAAAGCCATGTGGTAGTACCAAGAATGAGCAGCTATCAATTTTTGAGCAATGAAGTATCCCCTTCAAGTCCTCATTTAACCCTTCCAACTCCCCTATTAAATACTATTGTTTTACAGATCACAAGGGAAAAACTCAAGAGTCTGACTTGCCCAGCATGACACAGCAGGTGAGCAGAAAGGGCTGAGTCAACTGAGCATCAGCCTTTCCTCTGCAGCCCCAGCCTTGGGAGTGTGCTGAGCAGGAGAGGTTCCCTGGGGGCTGGTTAGTAGAGCTGGGCAAGGAAGGGGTAAGGCAGGGGCCAGGTGTGGTGGCTCACGCCTTTAATCCCAGCATTTTGGGAAGCTGAGGCAGGCAGATCACTTGAGTTCAAGAGTTCAAGACCTCTTTGCTCTCCAGCCCAGAAAGCATTTCTAGAATACCTCGTCTTTCCACAAAGGGAGTGGAAGCCCATCTTGCAGCTGCTAAAAACCTGGACTTAATTTTCGGATCTTGTGGAACAAAAACTCAGAAGCACTCAAGTACTGCGGCTCCACTAGGATTCTGTGCCCAGCGGCATTGGCCCAAACCGTTTGTCCAGGTCCCCCTATTTAGTCCAAGTGCCCTCTTCATTATAATAATAATAATAATAATAATTATTATTATTATTTTGAGACGGAGTCTCGCTCTGTCGCCCAGACTGGAGTGCAGTGGGATCTCAGCTCACTGCAAGCTCCGCCTCCCGGGTTTACGCCATTCTCCTGCCTCAGCCTCCCCGGCAGCTGGGACTACAGGCGCCCGCCACCTCACCGGGCTAGTTTTTTGTATTTTTTAGTAGAGACGGGATTTCACCGTGTTAGCCAGGATGGTCTCGATCTCCTGACCTCGTGATCCGCCTGTCTCCGCCTCCCAAAGTGCTGGGATTACAGGCTTGAGCCACCGCGCCCGGCTCCATTATTAAGAACATCCCTATATGCTTTTCTGCCCCTCTCCCACCTTCCACCAAAATGCCAAACCGTGCTCCAAAACAAAAGCCAAATTTATTCAGCAGACATTTTAATTATGAAATCCTATAAATCAGGACCACCACAATTTCAGACACTCCGTTGCGAAGTGTACATCAATAGCTACATCTGGAGGATGAACAAGCCATTGAATCTTTTAAAAATTGGTTTAGCTACCTTAAAGTTTTGGGGTGGCACCTTACAAAAGCGCCGTCAAGTTTCACAAGGGTACAGCCAGCGGCTTCTCCTCTGGGAGAGTCACATTTTAAAACCGGTTTCAGACACAAAAGAAGGGCTGGCACAGGAGGAGGAAATAAATAGTGCGGGTGAGGAACCGCCAAGGCCGAGGCCCATGGCTCCATGGAGGGCCAGAAGAGAGCAGAAAAACGTCCAGGGTCTCTCACGCATTCCTACAGACACCAGAAAGGGTGGAATAAGAAAGCTCAGCTGGGAGGACAGGAGAGAGACTCAAGAGATTGTTTATGACTGTTTCTGAGAAAGTTCCTGGCATGGCCATGAGTGGCCTACCGGGAGTCCTGGAAGCCGGCGAGGAAAGCACAGAAAACAGGAAAGAACTCTCCCTACACATCCCTCTCTGCTTGTTTGTGTCCTCGGGAGACTCCAAGTGGTGGTAAAGCACCGACAGGGCTCTTCTTGGAGCAAGAGAAAGACCCCCAGTGAGTAAGGTCTCCCAGGAAGCCCACAGCAAACCGTGACCTTGACCACAGGTGGCAAGGTCATTTACAAGTCCACATTCAAATCCAACTCTCCCACCTGCAAAATTCTTCACCTCCCTCCAGTCCCTTAACCGGAGTTCACATCTCCCACGTTCACCAGCCACGGAATCGGTGGGATAAAGGGGCAATGCCAACCCACCCGCCACCAAACTTTTACATTCTTCTCCCCTCTGGAATTTCTTTGCACAGCAATTGTAGCACCACTTTCACTAAGTTCCTCCACATAACAAGAAAATGTATGCGTGTCGTTAGTTTTCAAGTATTGTTATAAAGCCATCGCGATTCCTGACCCTGA
>NC_045442.1:36299835-36372908 GCF_002776525.5 Piliocolobus tephrosceles | reverse complement strand
CGGCTTGAGATCTCTCCCCACGCGCCTCCCCGCAGCCAAAGTGGTCGCTCCCAGGCTGGCGACGTCGGCTTCAGCTCATAGTTAGTAGGAACTGGACGCTGTTGGGTCTACGCAGCGGCCTCCACTTTCTCCTCCAGGAGGCCTGGGTCAGAGCAAGGAGCCTGAGGGCTGCAGGGCAATGGGGTCCGGTCCGCTGCAGCCTCCCCCCGGCCCAGGGGCGCTTGCGGGGCCCGTGGCTGCAACCGCGGCGACGGCTCGTTGGAGCCGCCGCACGGCTTCTTTGATGAGGTTTCCCGAAAGCACCAGCTGCTGCAGGAGCCGATGCGGGTCGTCGTCGCCGGCGCGTGCCCCGGCTTGGGTCCATCGTCGCTGCTGCAGGCGGCGGGAGGTGACCGCGTCCCTGAGCCATCCTCGCCGGCACGGCCCCGGCAGCGCGCTGGGGCCTGCGGCGAGCTCGGCCACGCAGTAGGGAGCGGCGCGTCCCCGCACGCGGCCGCGGTCCCCCAGGGCGCAGCGCAGGGCCCCAGGGGGCGCCGGGTCCACGGTTTCAGCCGACGCAGGCGGCAGCAGCAGCGGTACCGCCGGGGGCCGGGTCTTGTCCGCCCGCACCGCCGCAACCAGGGACCCCGGGGCCCGCAGCGGCGCCCCCGGGGGCGCGCACGGCGAGGCCGGGCTGTCCTGCGCCGCGTCCAGTTGCAGCGTCTCGCCGATCTGGGCCACCAACCGGTCCACCTCGCCCGAGCTGCCCAGCGTCACCGACTGCTGCAGCAGGAGGAAGCTGTCCTCCTCTTCTTCCTCCCCCTCCGCCTCCTCGCCGGCTTCCTCTTCCTCCTCCCTCCGGCACGGCATGGCCCCCCGTCCTGACACCCGGAGCTGTGCGGGCGTCGCTGGGGACTTGGTTGCCCGCGGGCGCGGGGCTGCGGGCGAAGCCGGGGTAGGCGCAGACGCGGAAGCCGGAGCCCGCCAGGCACTCCAGCCGCGCGACTGCCGCCGCGGGAGCCGGAATCCTGCCGGCTCCGGTTGATTTGTAAACAATGGGTGACGTCACGCCGGGCCCTACCACCGCGCCGGGGCGGGGGTGACGCGCTAGCAGGGGCGGAGGCGCGGGGCGGCTCGGGCGTCAGCCGGAGCCGTCTCGCGTCTGTGTTCGTTGTCCCTCCAGGAGGGGTCCGGGACATGGGGACTGATTTCCGACCGCCCGGGCCCGACAAGCGGTGTAGAAACGTGGAGCTTCGGAGGAGGCAGGGGTTGGTTTCTCCCACGCAGGGACACACCCACACCCACTCCGGGCCCGCCTCCTGGGCCGCGGCCTCCCTCCCCACGTGTCGGCCGCGCCTAGGCCCGCCCGGCTCCCGCCCCGCGCACCCGCAGTTCCCGGTCCCTGGCGTGGGGGAGGGGTGAGCCGCCGGGAGTCCGGCTTCGAGAAGGCGGAGCGGGGAAAGACGGAGGGAATTGGGAGTTAAGAGGCTGCACCTTACTTATTTACTTATTTATTATTTAGAAAGGATCTCTGCCGCCCAGGCTGGAGTATAGTAGCTCGAACACGGCTTACTGCAGCCTCGAACTCTGGCTTAAGCGATCCTCCCACTTCAAGCCTCCCGAGCAGCTGGGACCACAGGCGCGGCCACCTCGCCTGGCTAATTAAAAAAAGTTTTTTTTTGTAGAGACGGGGGTCTCACTATTATTGCCCAGGCTGCACTTGAACTCTTGGGCTCAAGGAGTCCTCGCTTCTCGGCCTGCGAAAGTGGGGTTACTGGCGTGAGCCGTCGCGCCCGGCCTAAGAGGGGACGCTTTGAAGCAGAGCAGAGTCGCTCTGAGGTGAGGTCCCAGAAGCTTTCCCTCCCTCAGTCTTCAAGGCCCTGGGCCTATCATGAGAATAGGACTCACCGCCGCTCTGCTAAAGAGTTCATTTTGTCTTTTTTTTTTTTAAGTTTTTATTTAAGGTTCAAATAGAAATATAGAGGATTGGCCAGGAGCGGTGGGTGGCTCATGCCAGTAATCCCAACACTTTGGGAGGCCCAGGCGGGCGGATCACCTGAGGTCAGGAGTTCGAGACCAGTCTGGCCAACATGGTGAAACCCCGTCTCTGCTAAAAATACAAAAATTAGCCGGGCGTGATGGTAGGCGCCTGTAATCCCAGCTAGTTGGGAGGCTGAGGCAGGAGAATGGTTTGAACCTGGGAGGCGGAGGTTTGAGCCAAGATCACACCACTGCACTCCAGCCTGGGTAACAGAGCGAGACTCTGTCTCAAAAAAAAGAAAAAAATATATAGGGGATGGAAAAAATCTCTCATAGCACTCAAACATGGTTCACATTTAAATTTTTTTTCCTTTTTAGCCTTTGTTCTATGAAAGTGTACTATACAAACACACATATACAATGTTATACACTTTTCCACTTTGCCTTACATCATAAACGTTTTTCATGTTGTTGCATGCACTTTGAAAACATTTTAATGATTACATAAGTTTCCATCAAGTGCCTGTGCTTTTAACATTTGCCTGATTTCACCATCATCGTTAAGTGCGTGACTAACATTTTTGTGCGTAACAGTTTATTGATGATTCTTTCCTTAGAGCATATTCCCAGGAGTGGAATTTTAAGTCACAGGAGTTGGGTATTTTAAGGTTTACTGATAAATGTTCCGGAAATCTCTTTCCAAGAGTTAGGTAAATGTACTCTACCGTCATTAATGTTTGAGCATACATCATTACACCTTCACTAGTATTTGAGTATTATCATTGAATTTTTTTTTTTTTTTTTTTGCAGATTATATTGGGAAATTTTCTCCCTTCAGTTTGCATATCTTTGATTTCAGTTAGGGGAAGGTGGTTTTCTAAATGTTTGTTAACAAACTATACTTCCTTTCTTATGAATTGTCTATTTCCTAATAAGATTTTCCTAAGGAGTTTTCCTTATGTATTTGCATGACTCCTTTACATACCAAATGTTAACCCTTTTCTTTCACATTTTGCTGCAAATACGTCTCCAGGCTTTTGTTGGCTCTGTACAGTCATTTTTTCCCTCAGTAAAACCAAATTTTCATGTAGGCAAATTTTAAAATCCCTTTGAAATTTCTAACATGATGCTAAATTTGGAGTCTCCTTGCTGCCAGAAAGTTATTAAATATTCCATTCTGTTTTATTTAGATTTTTCAAATGCCTTGATTTTTTTTTTTTTCCTCAAATCCATCTGGGATTAATTTTGGTCTTTGGTTCAAGGAGATGACATGAAATTAATTTTTTCCTGGAGAGCTTGCCAGCCAAAGGTGTATTTCTTCACTAGGAAAGAGGTGTGAGGGTAGCATAAACACAAGCTGTCTGGTGAGTTTCCAGTTGCTGGTTGAGCTGGTAGTTGTGAGGAGTGGGTGGGGCTGGGAATGTTTTGATCAGTTTGTTGTGTGAAGTCAAAAGAACCCAGAACAGGTTGTACAAAGACCTAGATCCAAGTCTCATTCCTGCCACATCCTGGGTGTGGGACTCCAGGCAAATCAGTTTACAAGTGTTTTCACTTGTAAATGGGAAAAATAATCCCTACCCAGCCTCCCTCTGAGGATTGTTTTCAGGATCAAATGAGATAATGGGAACGGGTTTTGTCAGGCATTACACAAATGTAGGATTAGATCCAGCGGTTTACTAACAGAGGCCTGGCTCAATTCCAGCGAGTGCCCCCTGGGGAGCATCTAACATATTAATGTTGAAGATCCCCGCCATGCAGCCCACTAGGCGAAACGTACCCTGGAGGTATTACTTCCCTGCACTTGCCAGGTTTCTTAAATTCTGCCTCAGGTGTACCCTGACCTGGGATTGTGTAGGGCTTTACTGAAGTCAGTCCAGAGGCTCCCAAGCCCCACGGTGAGTTCCCACAACTAGTTCTGCAGGTTTGAGTGATGGAGACTTTCCCAGTGGGCAGCCTCCCACCTCCATCTCTGGAGGACTGTTCACACACTTTACTGATGAGGACTGAGCCATTCCCCCCGGAGAGACTGATTCTCATTTTCATTCCGATGGTACTTACTGGAGAATTTCAAGAGGAATGAAAATTAGGGGAGGGCTTATGGATTTTAGTAGAGTTAAAATGGTAATTTTTTCCTCCTTTCTGTAAGATGATGCCTGGCTGTAAGTAGAGAAAAGCAGTTTTATGCTCCATTGACTTTAAACATTAATGGGTCTGGTTTAGCTATTGTCTCTCACCCAGCATCCCTGGAAGTTGTTTTTGTCTTCCTGTCAGGGTAATTCCAATAGTGTTCTTCGTACTATAGGAAATGGAGCTTTGAGATGGCATTCTTTAAAAAAAAAAAAAAAAAAATCTTCCCTTTGTAATGTTGCTTTTGTGTGAAGATTGCTATGTAAATATGCTGGGACTTGGATATTATACTATTCATTACAGAGATGAATTCATTACACAAGACCAGCTCCATTTTCTGGGGGCACCTCTCTGGAGAGCTCTGAGAGAGGGAAGTGCTGTGCTGGACCAGTGGGAGGCAGAGAAATGTCCTGGATTAGGAAGCAAAATACAAGATGCTAGAAAGGCTCAGATGCAATTAAAAGTAATGAGAGGGTATCAAAAAGGGAAGCGATGAGAACTTGTGTGCCCAGCACATTGGCTCCCTGCCTGGAAAGAGACACTCTCGGACAGCATTCAGAATCACCCAGGGAAGAACAGAATTCAAGGGTTTTCTGCATTCACTTAGATTGCATTGAAATTCTCTGCAAGAAGTTTGCTTTCCACACAGACCTTGTTTCCAGTCACCTGCCCTCAGAGACAATAGCTATGGTACAGTGGGATGAACACTAGGCTTGGAAATACCACCTGGATGGGGTCACTTTATCCTTCTGCGCCTCTGATTCCTCATCTGTAAAATAGGGGACAGTCCCTTCTTTATGAAATAGTTATATTACATGAGAATAGTATGTATGGAAAGACTCATCATGTGGACCCTGAGGGTGGTGTTGGCATAGGTTCTAGGGAGTAGAAATACTCTTAGGGATGTTGAAGTTTTGTTTGTTTTTTGAGATGGAGTTTTGCTTTTGTTGCCCAGGTTGGAGTGCAATGGTGTGATCTCAGCTCACTGCAAACTCTGCCTCCCAGGTTCAAGCGATTCTCCTGCCTTAGCCTCCCGAGTAGCTGGGATTACAGGCATGCACCACCATGCCCGGCTAATTTTTTGTATTTTTAGTAGAGGTGGGTTTCTCCATGTTGGTCAAGCTGCTCTCAAACTCCTGACCTCAGGTGATCCGCCTGCCTCGGCCTCCCAAAGTGCTAGGATTACAGGCGTGAGCCACCACTCCTGGCCGATGTTCAGGTTTTTAAAAGGGCAAATTCTAAGTTGTGGTCTATCAATGGATGAATGGATAAACAAATTGTAGTATAGCCATATAACAATTTTTTTTTTTTTTGATACAGAGTCTTGCTTCGTTGCTCAGGCTGGAGTGCAGTGATGTGATCTCAGCTCACTGCAACCTCTGTCTCCCGGGTTCAAGCAATTCTCCTGTCTCAGCCTCCCAAGTAGCTGGGATTACAGGCACCCATGACTGCACCTGTCTAATTTTTGTATTTTTAGTAGAGACGGGGTTTCACCATGTTGGCCAGGCTTGTCTTGAACTCCTGACCTCAAGTGATCCACCCACCTCAGCCTCCCAAAGTGCTGGGATTACAGGCATGAGCCACCGTGCCCAGCCAATGCAACAAAATTTTATTCAGCCATGAAAAGGAATGAACTATTGATACATGCAAGAACATTTAAAACATGCTGAGTGAAGCCAGACACAACGTAAGGTGGGCGCGGAGACTCATGCCTGTAATCCCAACACTTTGGGAGGCTGAGGCGGGCGGATCACGAGGTCAGGAGTTCAAGACCAGCCTGGTCAACATAGTGAAAACCCATCTCTACTGAAAATACAAAAAATTAGCCGGGTGTGGTGGCAGGCACCTATAATCCCAGCTACTTGGGAGGCTGAGGCAGGAGAATGGCTTGAACTCGGGAGGTGGAGGTTGCAGTGAGCTGAGATCACATCATTGCACTCCAGCCCAGGCAACAGTGCGAGACTCCATCTCAAAACAAACAAACAAACAAACAAAAACCCTCGTATTGTATGGTACCAATTACATGAAATATCCAGAATAAGTAAATCTATAGAGTTAAAAGCAGACTGATAGTTGATTAGAGCTGGGGGGTGATTGAGGTAGGGGGTGACTGCTAACAGGCAAGGGATATTCCTTTGGGGTAATGGAAAAATTTTGAAACTTGTTAGAAGTGATGGTTGCACAACATTGCAGGTGTACTAAATGCCACTAAAATAGCTACTCTTTGAGATCTCTAATTTTTTTTTTTTTTTTTCTGAGATGGAGTCTGCTCTGTTGCCCAGGTTGGAGTGGAGTGGCATGATCTCGGCTCACTGCAACCTCCACGTCCTGAGTTCAAATGACTCCTGCCTCGGCCTCCAAAGTAGCTGGAACTATAGGCGCATGCTGCCATGCCCAGCCTCGAAATCGCTAATTTAAAGCAGGGCACTGGGCTGCAAGCTTGTAGTCTTAGCTACTTGGGAGGCTGAGGAAGAAGCCTGGCTTGAGCCCAGGAGTTCAAGACCAGCCTGAGCAACAAAGAGACACCACCCCCCACCAACGGACTCTGAAAAAATACATACATAAATAAAAGAATAAAATGGCAAATTTTATGTTATGTTAATTTTGCCTCAATAAAAATAGTTATATACTTTATGCAGTATTTGATCAACTTCTTTTTTGCTTTGTAGTTGGAACTGCAATCTATTTGCTGATGTAAAACAATCACATCTGGCCGAGCATGGTGGCTCACGCCTGTAATCCCAGAGCTTCGGGAGGCTGAGGTGGGGAGGATCCCTTGAGCCCAGAAGTTCAAGACCAGCCTGGACAACATGGCAAAATCCTGTCTCTACAAAAAAAAAAAAAAAAACAGACAAGGTGGGGTGTGCTTGTGGTCCTAGCTACTTGGGAGGCTGAGGCAGGAGGATTGCTTGAGCCCTAGAGGTTGAGGATCTATTGAGCCATGATCATATCACTGTACTCAAGCCTGGGTGCCAGAGTGAGAGACCCTGTCTCAAGAAAAAGGAAGAACAAACCTTCTTCATGTTAGTGTGGGAGATAGCAACTCCACAATGCCACTAGCACCGCACCACCTGCAATAGCTATATAGATTGTTCTGAGAATTTTATTATTATAATTTTTAAGACAGGGTCTCACTCTGTCCCCATCTGGAGTCCAGTGGCATGATCTTGGCTCACTGCAACCTCCGCCTCCCAAGCTAAAGTGATCCTCCCACCTCAGCGTCCTGAGAAGCTGGGACTACAGGTACACACCACAACACCCAGCTAATTTGTAGATTTTCTATAGAGATGGGGTTTTGCCATGTTGTCCAGGCTGGTCTCGAACTTCCAGGCTCAAGCAATCCACCTGCCTCAGCTCCCCAAAGTGCTAGAATTACGGGCATGAACCACCACACCCAGCCTATTTATTTTTACAGACAGGATCTCACTGTACTGCCCAGGCTGAAGTGCAGTGGTACAATCACAACTCACAGCGGCCTCAACCTCTTGGGTTCAAGCAGTCCTTCCACCTCAGCCTCCCAAGTAGCTAGGACTACAAATGCATGCCACCACACCTGGCTAATTTTTTTTATTTTTTGTAGAAATGAAGTCTCACTGTGTTGACCAGGATGGTCTCCAACTCCTAGGGTCCAGCCATACTCCCTTCTCAGCCTCCCAAAGTGCAATTCTTCCTCCTCAGCCTCTGAAAGCCCTGGGATTAAAGGTGTGAGTCACTGTACCTGGCCATGTTTTGAGAATTTGAAAACAGCTCTATTGTGTTAAATGCTGAACTTCTGAGGTTTGTTACAGCATCTAGCATAACCCTGACTAATGCAGAGGGATAAAGGTTATCAGGGAAAAGAGAGGTGGGGAGAGAGCAGCACATCTAAGTACCACGAAAAAGTTCATGACATTATCTTTATGAAATTATGGCTGGCACGTAATGTCTGGGGGAGAGAAAAGAAGAGGGCATATTAAGGGTGCAGTGATGGGGGAGCTGCACTGGTCAATGCAGGGCCTGGTTGTGAGTGCAGGTGGGCAAAGAGACCTGATTTGCATTTGAAGAGGAATGCACTCTACCCCTAGAAGAGGCACACTCTACCCCTAGAGGTGCCAGGCTTAGGGGACTGACAGAGGCGGCAAATCCCAAAGATGTGAACAGAGAAGGCAAACGCCAGTTTAGGACTGATGGAAAAATTGCAGACTCTGATCAGACACAGCCCAATGCCTTCCCTCTTCTGCCACAGCCCGGTTGAGTTACTATTGGCCTCCATTCCAGACAGCTGCCACATTGTTTTCCAGGTCTCACAGGCCCTCTGTTTCACAGAATTCCAGTGAGTTTCTCCTACACAGGGTGGGTTGTTTCATTGAGGCAATTCTGAGTGTCCCTCCCTGGGTAATGTGGTTTATTGGGGAAAAGAAAGGGCAGATGACTCCAACCATCTGTAGACCCCAACATGCAAGTACACTTTTTTTTTTTTTTTTTTTTTTTGAGATGGAGTCTCGCTCTGTCACCCAGGCTGGAGTGAAGTGGCATGATCTCGGCTCATTGCAACCCTGCCTCCCGGGCTCAAGCTATTCTCCTGCCTCAGCCTCCCAAGTAGATGCGATTACAGGCAGGCACCACCACTCCCTGCTAATTTTTGTATTTTTAGTAGAGACACGGTTTCACCATTTTGGTCAGGCTAGTCTCGAATTCCTGACCTCAAGTGATCCCCCTGCCTCACCCTCCCAAAGTGCTAGGATTACAGGCATGAGCCACTGCACCTAGCTGGTCAGAGGCTTCTTTTTCTTTTTCTTTTTTTTTTTTTTTTGAGGCGGAGTCTCGCTCTACTGCCCAGGCTGGAGTGCAGTGGCATGATCTTGGCTCACTGTAACCTCTGCCTCCGGGTTCAAGCGACTCTCCTGCCTCAGCCTCCCGAGTAGCTGGGATCACAGGTGCCCACCAACACACCTGGCTAATTTTTGTATTTTTTAGTAGAGACGGGGTTTCACCATGTTGGCCAGGATAGTCTTGATCCCTTGACCTCATGATCCGCCTGCCTCAGGCTCCCAAAGTGCTGGGATTACAGGCATGCACCACCACACCCGGCTTTTTTTAATTTTTAATTTTTTTGAGGCAGTGTCTCTGTCGCTCAACAGCTGGAGTGCAGCGGCAGGATCACAGCTCACTGCAGCCTCAACCTTCCTGGGTTCAGGTGATCCTCCCACCTCAGCCACCCCAGTAGCTGGGAATACAGGTGGGTGCCGTCATGCCCAGCTAATTTTTGTATGATTTGTAGAGAAGGGATTTTGCCATATTGCCCAAGCTGGTCTCCAACTCCTGGGCTCAAGATATCGGCCTGCCTCGGACTCCTAAAATGTTGGGATTACAGGCGTGAGCCACCCACCCAGCCAACAGCCACTTCTTATCTCTCTGTCCAGCACTGCCTCCACCCCAGCCTAATGCACCAGCCCCTCTTGTCTGGATCATAACAGCAGCTTCCCAGCAGGTCTCCTCATTTCCTCTTGCCCTGTTCTAATCCATCATCCATATAATAGCCAGTGATCTTAAAAAAATAATAATAATATATTGAATCGGGTCACTGTCCTGTGCACTCCCTCCCCTCTAATTTGAGTGAGGATAATTCCAGTTCCAGTGAGAACCGCCTCCACCACCAGCCTCTCAGCCCTGTCTGCCAGCACTGTCCTCCTTGCACCCCTGGTTGGGTAACCTTGGCCTTCTGTCAGTTCTTTGAAGAAGCCAAACACTTCTGCTCCAGGGCCTCTATTGCTGAACATTCTTTTCCTCCTCCTTGGCCTGTAGCAGCACAGCCCCAAAGTGAGGCACTTTTTTTTTTTTTGAGATGGAGTTTTGCTCTTGTTGCCCAGGCTGGAGTGTTACGGCACAATCTCGGCTCACTGCAGCCTCTGCCTCCCAGGTTCAACCAATTCTCCTGCCTCAGCCTCCCAAGTAGCTGGGGTTACAGGTGCCTGCCACCACACCCGGCTAATTTTTGTATTTTTAGTAGAGATGTTTTTTCACCATGTTGGCCAGGCTTGTCTCAAACTCCTGACCTCAGGTGATCAGCCTGCCTCGGTCTCCCAAAGTGCTGGGATTACAGGCGTGAGCCACCACACCTGGCCAGAGTGAAGCACTTTAACAGCACTGCTCCCAACCCCAATCGCACACACACATAAACACAGTCTAAGTAGAAACTGTAAGCCTGGTATGCAAACAAGGCTTCCACACGGGTCCAGCCCCAGCCCACCTTCCAAGTTGCAAGTGACTGCTGCTCTTGGTCCTGGATTTCTGGAAATGTAGGAGTCTTGGTTGTTTGCTGCCCTAAAGCCTACTCATCCTCCAGGTCTTAGCTAAATGTCACTCCAAGAGGCCCTCCTGCTATGGCTCCCTCCCCTTGCCCAAACCAGGGCCCAGCATAATATCCATGCTGAACCTTCATAGCACTATCCTAATCATGTGTTTCATTAAATTTTTTTTTTATTTGTTCTGTCTCCTCATAAACTTTGTGAAGGCAAGGATCCTGCCTGCATTGCTTGCTACTCTATCTCCCACGCCTCACCAAATGTCTTTCTGGAAATCCTTTGCTCAGAATAAATGCCCAATGAGAGAGAGAGAGAGAGAAATGTACAAGAAGATCATGGAAAGAGACTTGCAGGCCAGTTGCATCCCCCTCCTTGAAGGAGACAGGAAGGAATGCGCAGCCCAGCCCAGCCTTTCCCTTCATGTCAAGTTCACGCTGGCACACTCACCCGCCTCTCACTGAGTATAAAGAGACCTGTTTTGTAATTGGTCTTTATCCCAGAGTAGCAGAGCTTTGGAAGCAAAGAGCCTGCAGGGTAATGAATGGGAGGGAGAACAGACGCTGGTGTCCAACTTCACACGGCATTTGGAAAATCACAGCCAAGCCTCTTTGCAACACTGAGCCCTCCCTGGGGCTAATTTCAGCACGCTGCAGCAGCACAGGCTTTAACTCCAGAGACCTGGGTGCTACCTTCTGCTACCTGCATAACTCTGCCCAAACCATGCATCCTTTCTGCCTTTCAGTTCTCAGCTGCGAAGTGGGAATCAGGATAAAGATAACCATAATCACAATGCAAACAGGGCGACTGTTGCAAGGATCAAAAGAGATGGTGGATGTGAATGTGTTTGGTAAACTGGAGAGCTCCGTACAAGCTCCAGTTGTAACTGCCACTGTACCTGCACAGGAGATTCAAATCTGGCAGGTGTGACTGTGACTGTGCTTGGAACAGATACTAGGCCCCTTTGTGAAATCCCGAGGAAGGGGGCCTACATGACCCATGTGATAGTCCTCATGTGAGCAGGGAGGAATTTTCTCAGAATACTAGATGTCAGCTTTGCTAGTTGATAATTAAGAGTGTTTGCTTGGGAGCACCCCACCTTCTGCGAGGAGTTGAACTAGCTGCTGGAATGATGAAGGCATTTTTAGATAAGTATTATCACACAGTGATCCAGTCGATACACATAAAATCTGCTCAGGGCAATACTGTGCCTTGTCATTTTTATGAGCATATTTACAACTGAGGGTTGGTCTCAGGTTATCTACTGTGTATGTAATTCAGGCTCAGTGGCCTCAAGTCCAAGAGCATGGCATAACAACTGTTCTGGTTAAAAATAAGACTTCTGGTCGGGCGTGGTGGCTCACATCTGTAATCCCAGCACTTTGGGAGGCTGGGGCGGGCAGATCACTTAAGGTCAGGAGTTCAAGACCAGCTTGGCCAACATGGTGAAACCCCATCTCTACTAAAAGTACAGAAATTAGTTGGGTGTGGCAGCATGCACCTGTAATTCCAGCTACTCAGGAGGCTGAGGTAGGAGAATTGGTTGAACCCAGAGGTTGTAGTGAGCTGAGATCATGCCTCTGCACTCCAGCCTGGGTGACAGATTGAGACTCTGTCTCAAAAAAAAAAAAAGACTTCCAAGAGCTTGCAGAACCTTCATTGGTGGGGGCCACGAGGGCTGTACAGGTTATTCCTGGCACCAGTTGCAAATCCATCTGCCTGTCATCAGTGCCTCACATCCTCTTTGAAATTCTGACTTAAAATCATCAGCTCTGTAGTGAGTACCTGTGGGTCTACAGGGTAACATCCCTGGAAGCTGGAAATCAGGCTGCCCTCTGGAAGTTAAACCCTTTAAGTCCACACGTGATGGACAGGATTAGTTATCTGAACAAGGCCCCAGAGGGGACAGGATGTCTCTCTGGTGAAAGCCAGAACTGGGCTTGGAAATTCAATCCAGGCATGCCTGCCTGTGAAGGAAACCTTATTAAATCTCAGAACAGGCTGGGCGTGGTGGCTCACACCTGTAATCCTAGCACTTTGGGAGGCCGATGGGGGTGGACCACCTGAGGTCAGGAGTTCAAGACCAGCCTGGCCAACATGGTGAAACCCCATCTCTACTAAAAATACAAAAAATTAGCCAGGAGTGGTGGTGGGCGCCTGTAATCCCAGGTACTTGGGAGGCTGAGGCAGGAGAATCGCTTGAACCTGGGAAGCAGAGGTTGCAGTGAGCCGAGATCATGCCACTGCACTCCAGCCTGGGCAACAAGAGCAAAACTCTGTCTCAAAAAAAAAAAAAAAAACAAAACCTCCAAACAGCTTCTGAACAGCAGGTAAATGGCTACAAAGGCCATACAAGACACCAGAGAGGAAGGATCTGTTCCATTCTGCAGCCAACCAAAATAGAGGGGCAGGGCCCCAACAGGCTGCTAGGAGAATGGGATCCCCCATAGGCAGTTATATCCCTAGAGACAAAACTGTCCCACCCCAATGACAATATGATTCACGTATCACTTGCATGATTCCATTTGCCCTGTTTTATGCCCCCAGTACAGAAAAACCACTGGTTCCAGCCTCCTATGCAAGGGAGCAGGTGCCGAGCAGTCACCTTGAGTATCGTGGGCAGTGATAGTTCTCATTATAAATTAATATATTATAATTTTGACTAGGTCTCATGTGAATCTGTACTTTCTTCTCTGAACCTGATCAATCCTGATTTTATCCTTATTTATTTAGAGTTCCAGGCTGGAGTGCAGTGACTATTCACAGGCTGGACGAAAGTGCACTGCAGCATCAACCTCCTGGCCTCAAGTGATCCTCCCACCTCAGCCTTCCAAGTAGCTGGGTCTAGAGACACATGCCACCGCACCCAGCATCAATCCCGATTTTAGACTTGCAAAGCTGATCTTCAGACCTCAGCCCTGGAATGAGTATGCAGTGGCAAGCCACTACACAAACACCATCTACCTACGTTCTTAGTCAGTATTTCCTGATGATTGACCACGGTCTCAAAACCCAAGTCCAGGCATTTCTATGACAAATCAATGAGATTGATGCATCCCTGGCCTTGGGTGACTCAGCTGGCTTCTAACAGCTTGGTAAGTGTTTCTAATGGCAGTAGCTACGTCAAGCATAATTTCATGAAATGGCAAACCAGCTTACATTGTCCCAAATCAGGGTTATTTTCTGGAGTACAGTCATCTATCTACTCACAATAATGTATATCAAAAATAGAACAAATAGTCGTCATCAAGGCATTTTCTAAATATTGCTTTGCACACGGTCTGGCATCTAGTGATGACATTAAATTCCTGCATACAGCAAAGAGTAACATACTTATGGACTCAAAGATCCTTTGTAAACTGAGCTATATCCGCTGGGCAGATTTTTTTTTTTTTTGAGACCGAGTCTCGCTCTGTCACCCAGGCTGGAGTGCAGTGGCTGGATCTGAGCTCACTGCAAGCTCCGCCTCCCAGGTTTAAGCCATTCTCCTGCCTCAGCCTCCCAAGTAGCTGAGACTACAGGCGCCCGCCACCTCGCCCGGCTAGTTTTTTGTATTTTTTAGTAGAGACGGGGTTTCACCCTGTTAGCCAGGATGGTCTCGATCTGCTGACCTTGTGATCCGCCCGTCTCGGCCTCCCAAAGTGCTGGGATTACAGGCTTGAGCCACCGCGCCCGGCCTTTTTCTTTTAAAAGATGGAGTCTCGCTCTGTCACCCAGGCTGGAGTGCAGTGGCACGATCTCCACTCACTGCAAGCTCCGCCTCCCGGGTTCATGCCATTCTCCTGCCTCAGCCTCCCGAGTAGCTGGGACTACAGGTGCCCGCCACCGCGCCCGGCTAATTTTTTGTATTTTTAGTAGAGATGGGGTTTCACCATGTTAGCTAGGATGGTCTCAATCTCCTGACCTCGTGATCTGTCTGCCTCGGCCTCCCAAAGTGCCGGGATTACAGGTGTGAGCCACCACGCACGGCCCCGCTGGGCAGATGTTTAAAGCTGAGCCATTGAAAATGTTTATGGCTGGGCGCGGTGGCTCATGCCTGTAATCCCAGCACTTTAGGAGGCCGAGGTGGGTGGATCACCTGAGATCAGGAGTTCGAGACCAGCCTGACCAACATGGAGAAACCCTGTCTCTACTAAAAATACAAAAATTAGCCGAGCATGGTGGCGCATGCCTGTAATCCCAGCTACTCAGGAGGCTGAGGCAGGAGAATCACTTGAACCCGGGAGGCGGAGATTGAAGTGAGCCAAGATGGTGCCACTGCACTCCAGCCTGGGCAACAAGAGTGGAACTTCGTCTCAAAAAAGAAAAGAAAATTATATTTATGAAGCGTTTACATTAGTATACGGTAAGAACTTTAGTCAAGTGCAAATTTAGAACACAAATTGTCCAGGCATGGTGGCTCATGCCTGTAATCCTAACACTTTAGGAGGCTGAGGCAGAGGACTGTTTGTGCCCAGGGAGTTTGAGGCTGCAGTGAGCTATGACTGTGCCACTGCACTCCAGCCTGGATGACAGAGCAAGACCTTGTCTCAAAACATATATTACAAAAAAAAAATGTAAACTTGCATTTTAAAACTACATTTATTATTATTTTTTGAGATGGAGGCCTGCTGTGTCACCAAGGCTGGAGTGCAGTGGTGTGATCTCAGCTGTGATCTCTGCCTCTCAAATTCAAGCGATTCTCTTGCTTCAGCCTCCCAAGTAGCTGGGATTACAGTCACGCGCCACCATGCCCAGCTAATTTTTTTGTATTTTTAGTAGAGACGGGGTTTCGCCATGTTGGCTAGGCTGGTCTCAAACTCCTGACCTCAGATGATTCACCTGCCTTGGCCTCTGAAAGTGCTGGGATTATAAACATGAGCCACCGTGTCCGGCCCCATTTTTCCTTTTTTTGAAACAGGGTCTTACTCTGTTGCCCAGGCTGGAGTTTAGTGACGTGATATCAGCTCACTGCAATCTCTGCTTCCCAGGCTCAAGCTCTTCTTGCACCTCAGCCTCCCAAGGAGCTGGGACTACAGGTGTACGCCATCATGCTTGGCTAATTTTTTGTAGAGACAAGGTCTCACTATATTGCCCAGGCCAGTCTCAAACTCCTGGGCATAAACGATCCTCCTGCTTCAGCCTCCCAAAGTGTTGGGATTACAGGTGTGAGCTATTGTGCCTGGCCTTACATTTTTTCCTGAATTAAAAAAAAAAAAAAAAAAAAATAGCCCTCTGTATATTTAAAAAAAAAAACCCAAAAAAACCAGAATGAATTGCACTAGTGATAACTGAGAATTTGGTGGAAGGATTGTAGCCCCTGCTTTTACTTTTGTTTTTTCCAAATATTCTGTGAATCTTTATCACTTTCATAAAGGTGAAATATATATGATTTTAATTTTTAAAATTACCCTTTGAAGAAACATAAGCAACCAATAAAAAAAAAAAAAAAAGGGGGGGGGGGGAGGGACTCTGAGGACTGAAAACAGGCTACCTGAACTTCATAAGCAATTTTGTTACGTGTTGCAAACAGTACAGAAAAAACACCCTTCTTGGGACTGATCAGGCTATAAGACTAGCCCTAAAAACGGCC
Source organism: Piliocolobus tephrosceles (assembly GCF_002776525.5). Classification (NCBI taxonomy): domain Eukaryota; kingdom Metazoa; phylum Chordata; class Mammalia; order Primates; family Cercopithecidae; genus Piliocolobus; species Piliocolobus tephrosceles. The sequence goes on along the minus strand of NC_045442.1, from coordinate 36,356,969 downwards.
ACTAGCGGGAATGAACTGCCAGGACAGTCCCCATCAAGCCTTCTGCCACAATCATGGGAAGGGAAATAGTGAAGGGGCAAGATCAGTTTAACCTGACTCACCCATGGCCAGAAGTGTCACGATGCGGACGTGACTAGACGGCCTTTGCAAATCCCCAAAGCTTGACCACTCCCTTGGCCAACTGCGGGGTTGCAGTTTTCGTAGTCAGGCAGGGTAGGATCTGCTTTCTATTTCTGAGAATGAGTGGAGGATGGACCCCAGAAAAGCAAGCCTCAGATTGACATTCCCAAAAGCACAAATTGAAAATCTGGAGAGTAAGAGCTCTCAACTTCCCTATTCACCATAAAATTGGATGAATCTTTTGTTGATAAACACTCCTAAGATTCTCTTTCACCCCCACTGTTGAAACAACACTGACTTTGTTTTTTTTTTGAGACCGTTTCGCTCTTGTCACCCCGGCTGGAGTGCAATGGTGTGATCTTAGCTTACTGCAACCTCCGCCTCCTGGGTTCAAGCAATTCTCCTGCCTCAGTGTCCCGAGTAGCTGGGACTAGAGGTGTGTGCCACCACACCCGGTTAATTTGGTATTTTTAGTAGAGATGGGGTTTCACCATGTTGGCCAGGCTGGTCTTGAACTCCTGACCTCAGGTGATCCACCTGCCTCGGCCTCCCAAAGTGCTGGGATTACAGGTGTGAGTGATCACGCCCAGCCTAAAGAACACTGACTTTCAAAATACATGTTTAAAGCACCTGAAGTTTCTGGGATGAAGATTAATTCTTGCCTTTGCATCAAGATCACGTGCATTTGAAGTCTACTTCCAAAAGAATATGGCATTCAGCACATCACTAAAGCCAATCTTTCTAGGTCACCTGCCTTTCCCATCTTTAAAAGAAAACAAAGTTCCTTGGAAAGTGTGCTATATATAACAAGAAGTTTGGCTTCACGCTTTCTTTTCTTTTTTTGAGACGGAGTTTCACTCTTATTGCCCAGGTTGGAGTGCAATGGCGCGATCTCAGCTCACTGCAACCCCTGCCTCCTGGGTTCAAGCGATTCTCCTGCCTTAGCCTCCCAAGTAGCTGGGATTACAGGCACCCACCACCACACCTGGCTAATTTTGTATTTTTAGTGGAGACAGGGTTTCTCCTTGTTGGTCAGGTGATCCACCCGCCTCGGCCTCCCAAAGTGCTGGGACTGCAGGTGTGAGCCACTGTGCCTGGCCTTTATTTAAAAAAACAAAACAAAACAGTAAGCCGGCACAGTGGCTCACGCCTGTAATCTCAGCACTTTGGGAGGCCAAGGCGGGCGGATCACAAGGTCAGCAGTTCGAGACCAGCCTAACCAACATGGTAAAACCCTGTCTCTACTAGAAATACAAAAATTAGTGGGGCGTGGTGGTGAGCACCTGTCTCAGCTACTCAGGCGGCTGAGGCAGAAGAATTGTTTGAACCTGGGAGGCAGAAGTTGCAGTAAGCTGAGATCGGCCATTGCATTCCAGCCTGGGTGACAGGGCAAGACTCCATCAAAACAAACAGACAAAAAAAACACCAATGCTGGGCAATTGGCTCATACCCCTATCTACTTTATACGAAGCTTCCCAGTGCACGTGGTCACATTTCCTGAGAAAGGAAACAGGAAAGGACTGGGCTTGGCTTACTTCAACCCAACTTGTGTCCAGAAGTGTAACAATGGGGAGTATGGTTAGATCCCCTCTGCAAATCTCTGGTAGCCGCTCCTGACCACCTTTCTTGCTTGCTCTTTAATTCTAGATTTCTGTGAACAAGGCATGTAAACAGTGCCACCTCTGGGCCAAGTGTGGTTCCTCTTAGCTTTTCCTAGCCCCAAATCATCGGGAGGAAATGCCCTAATTTGGGTAGCGCTGGACTCAGTCAAGACTTGGGTCCCCTTAGAGAATGAGTGGAAGAGTATGGTGGGACAGGCTGCTAGGAGGTGCACAGGGCCTCCTGGGACCATTATCAGAGCCAAGTGCCTTAGACTAGAATGGAAACGAGGAATATGTGTATGTGCTCGCCTCACATTAGGGGGATCTGAGATGGGAAGAATATATCAGTCAGGTGCTAGGGAACAAAGCACACTCCTCATATTGGGTGTGGGAACAGTGCTGCGGTTCTTTGCTTCTGGCTGCCTGTGGGAGCGTATCCACACGAGGGGACCCGGACTGACAGGACAGTGACCTCAGGACCTCTGTGCCATGCCCTTCTCTGCTCCAGACCAACAAAGCTAGACCAGTGAATCACATCGCACAAACAGATCCCCTTGTCTGGGAAAAAAAGAATGTGGGAAAACAGGGAGGTGAATGAACTAGGCTACGCTGAGCCCACTTGGAGGGGCTCAGCAAACACTTTGTTGAATCAACGAACAAAGATGCTGGAGAGACTTGTGACCAGGGCAGCAGGGGCAGTCCCTGGTGCTGAACTGCAGCTCCCAACACCAGCCCTGGGGCATTCGCTGCCCCTCCTGACACAGGTGGGTGCTTCCTGGCAAGTTCCAAAGCCTGTCCTATGGGCAAAAGCATCATGATATGCCCTGGACTGGATGTAAGGAGTCAGACAGGAAGAGGTCAGGCCACTGCTGCCAACAACTGGACACTGTTCTTACCCCTGGAGGGGGAAGATTATGAAACAGTTTCTAGAAAAAAAAATGCAGGATGAGACACATTTATTCTACATCTGGTCACAATAAATCTCACACACCCAGAACACAGCCAGGATGCCACGTGGGTACAAGCAGCTGGCGGAAATAGAGATCATCTGCTCTGGTGCTTGTGGCCACTCTGGGGAGAAAGCAAAGGTGCCCCATGGCACCTACTCAGAGGCACTGAGGCCACATTCCCATCTCCAGGCACCAGGGATGTCTTTGAAGGGTGATTCCATTTGGAGTTTCCAAAATCCAGGACTTCTGAGAGCCAAGCCCTAGTTCCAAGTCATCCTGAGTCCAGGCTCTGCCAGAATCTTGAGTACCTGGAGCTGGTGGCAGGGTAGCCTGGGGGCTGAAAGGGCCTTAGGCTGGATCACGGGGCAGCCCTGGGCCTCAGGGCCGACGATCCTTTCTGCGGTTTTTGTGTCCCACCTGGGAACCTCGCCGGGCAGCCTTCACCAGGCCTTTGAACTGTCCCTGCAGCTTCATCTTCTTCCTGCAGGGCCAAGGAACAGAAGGGTCACATCTGGCTGAGAATAGGAGGCCCCCTCCTGATGCCAAATGATGGCTCACCCCCAGCGCCAGCAGGGATGAGAAGTGGGCCTCCAGGTGGCGGCCAGCACATGAACTGCGCAGATCACACGTGGTTCCAGCTTCCACACAGCTCATGTCCTGACCAGGACATTCCACTTTGGCACAATTATCCCCCTGGAAACAGGCCTCACTGCCATTCTTCCTCTAATGTACGTACAGAGAAGGTCAAAGCTCCCTCTGCCCACCCATCCCTCTATTGAAAGGTAACTTACAATCCACAGAAGCTAGAATTTTAGAACACCATTTGCCTAGTAACATTAGTTTCCAAAGCAGTCCTACACATAACCCAATTTAAGGGCCAAAGTTGGAAACAACTCTAATTTCCCACCAATAAAGGGATTAGAAAAGCAAATTATACAAAGCTATTAAAAATGATGACTATGTAGAGTATGTATATACCAGAAAACATCTGTATGACATAATATCATGTTTAAAGAAGCAGTTCAGGGCCAGGCGCGGTGGCTCACGCCTGTAATCCCAGCACTTTGGGAGGCCGAGGTGTGAGGATCACAAGGTCAAGAGATTGAGACCATCCCAGTCAACATGGTGAAACCCTGTCTCTACTAAAAATACAAAAATTAGCTGGGCATGGTGGCACGTGCCTGTGGTCCCAGCTACTCGGGAGGCTGAGGCAGGAGACTAGCTGGAACCCGGGAGGCAGAGGTTACAGTGAGCCAAGATTGCACCACTGCAATCCAGCCTGGTGAGAAAGCAAGACTGTCTCAAAAAAAAAAAAAAATAAAATAAAGAAGCAGTTCAAGTCAGTAATATAGGCAGGTACCAGCTACACGATGTAGGTGCATGTTAAAAAAAAAAAAGCTAGAAGAGACTCAAATTGAGTTGAGAGTTTAATAAGGCCTTCCCTTCTTTAGAGCACTCTGCTCCCTCGTCCCCTCCCATCCTCCAGCCCCCAGCCTGGCACAGCACCATACCTGTGGTTGAGCTTGCTTCTGTTGAGGGGGATGTAGGCATAGGGATCTGGTCGGCCTTTCTTCTTCACATCACCTTTTGCTTTCTGCTCGCCCAGGAGAGAAACAGAGTCAGCTAGGAGTGTGGGGTTCCCCTTCTGTCCCTGTCCTAGACTTGACAGGCCCCATAACCTCCCTTCATCCTCTGCCTTAGGTGGTGCTAAAGAGCTCCTGTATCCTTGGAAGGCCATCCAACAAGGTCCCCCATTTCAGATGCCACAAGGCCTTGGTATACCCCTTCTTCTTTCCTGGCCTCAGTTGAGTTCCAGAAAGGTGCCTCTCAAGACAGTGATGGGCACAGCTCCTCCTTGCCCCTCCCTGGCACCTGTCCAGTGCCAGGAGACCCCATGCCCTATATGCAGCGCTTACCTTGGCCTTGTATTCGGCCCCAGGCATAGCCTTCTTGGCTACAGGGCGATGAATGCCAGAGCCTCCAGCTATAGGAAGAACACAGGACCATGAGTCAGGCAAAGCCAGGGCAGCCTCCTCCTAGAAGGCAATGGGCACCCTCTCTGAGCAAGCTGCCAGGGAGCAGATGAGTGAAGACCAGGAACTTGGCTCTGTCTTCTATCAAACCAGGACAAAGACCTTTCTCGAGGAGGGACTGTCTGGTGATTTGACAGTTAGATCACTGGGCTCCTCAGACTGACCCAGAATCCTTACAGCTTACCAGAAGCTTACATACATTCTCCACTAACACACTAACAAAAAATAACCCATATTCTCCAAAGTCAGACAGAATTCAGCCACTCAGCCAGGTTGAACTCCCAGCTCTGCCACTTACAGCTACAACCTCAGGCAAGCCTCTTAACCTCATCTGTAAGAGAAGACAGTTTAGGCTTTCCCCTCTTATCTCATTTGGATTTCACACAAACACTGAGATAGAAGGACAGCTATTTAACCCATTGTACAGATGTGAACACTGTGGCTTAGAGAGATCAGGATTCTTGCCCAAGGTCAGCTGTATTCTCCAACCTGGACTTCAACACTCAACGAGTTGTGGATGGAATCCTACAATGCCAGCTTAGGGGGACTCTGAGATGACCAACACGAACCCCCCCATCCCCCACGTTTTTGCAGATGAGAAACTAGAAGCTCAGAGAGACAGTGTAACCAGGTCAAGGTCACACAGCTAAGCAGAGGTTGGACAAGCAGCCATGACCCCATGTCTCTGCCTCATCGACTGGCAGGTACTCCTGCCTCAGCACCACTCCATCCCAGGGCACAGTAGGCGAGCTGGCCCTGGCTCGTGGGCGCCACAGGCGGAAGAGCCATGAGGTTGTGCAGCTGCGTTATGATGCTCTAGGGCTCTGAGGACACACCAGCTACTGGAATCAGAGGCTTCCCACAGGAGCCCCTGGACCTCCAGATGCAAAGCAAGGGCTCTGCTGCAAGCGCTTGGGGGCAGGGGTCCTGTACAGCTGCCCTGGGAGGAAGGAAGCAGAGGTGAAGCCATCTTGGCACTTCTAGCAGCTGCTCTAGGAGGGAACCCTCTGGCCGGACCCAATACCAACCTTCCCAGTTCCCAGCCCCAGCACCGGCCAAGTGGCTTCTCTAAATCCAGCCTGACTCAGGGCTGGTGCTCTTAGGGTGACCAAGAGAGACAAGTAGCTCGCAGAAGGGGTAGGCTTAAGCCTCTTGGGAGGCCTGGGCAGGTGGAGAGGAGCTGCGGCTCAGAGCTCCTCAGAAGGCTGGTGGTTCCATGCACAGATCTCCTAACCCACAGGCTCTCCCACACCCCCAGGGCCCCTCAGACTCCAGGCCCGTCTTGAGTGTCATATCAGCCAACCTCTGTTGGTGCCAAGTGAGTACAACCAGGCTGTGCACCCTCATGGCCCTGCCACCCCTTCCTGTGACTCCCTTCCCTAATGTAGGTGACAGGGATCCATGTGTCCCAGGACAGAGGAGTGGAAGCCTCACCTTGGTACTGAGGGGGTATCTCCAGCTCATCCTCCTCAGCCTCTTTCTGGTGCTTGAGCTTCTGGTGCTTTTTCTGTAGAGAGGGAATAGGTTGGGAGTGAGTGAACCAGGTGATGTGCCCACCCTTGGAATGCCAACAGTAACAGCAGAGTACCCTGCATTGAGCAGGAGAGGCCCTCTGCTAAGAACCCCACCTCTCACTTACAGATGGGGAAACTAAGGCCCAGAGAGGGCAAAGAACTGTCTAAAGCCAAGCAGTGCAGGAGAGAAGCTCTGGCCACGTCCGGACTGCCGGGCTGGTGGCGGCTGCTCCTGCTCTGCCTTTCTACTCTGGGCCCCACCAAGGCCTGCAATTGCCCAGAGGGCTTCTGACATCAGCTTACCCAGTCTTCCTAATGGGGAAAATGAGGTCCCTGGCCTCTTCAGAGAGAACAGCTTTACCAGTTCTTTGCTTCACACAAACTCCACCCCACTCTCCCTATTAATCACTCATTTATTGATCCCTTACTAAGTGCCAGGCCCTAGGGACACAGGGCACAGGATCTAGTTCCTGTGCTCCAGGGGCTCTCAGGCAGGTGGGAGACCCTTGCTCAAGCCAGTCATCACTGATCCTCAACAATGCTACCATCCCAGTAGGTATGAGCATGGACAGTGAGACACGTCAACTTGTCAAATTATATTCAACAGGAAGTGACAGAGCACCTACTGTGCGCCTGGCGCTGTGTTAGGCAGTCCAAGGGAAGGAGGGAGAGCCTGACAGCAGCCCCAGCCCACCAGATGTGAGCCCAGTAATCAACAATCAGGCCATGCAGAGACATGCTGTGCAGGGAGGGGAGGTAAACAGAGGCAGCCCCAGCTGGCAGGGCTGGTCCCTGCACTGTGGTGTGTGCCACTGTGCCCCAGAAACGTCTTGAAACTGCAGATTCCCAGGGCTCCAGCTACCCAGGGGATCCAGAGGCAGGCTCAGAGGCCAACCAGGGGAAAGGTGTGCCAGGTAAAGGGATCAGCCTGGGCAGAGTGAACAGGCTGCAGCACACACAGGGTGTGCCTGGGAGATGGGGAACACCAGGTCCACTGGCCGAAGCCCAGCTGAATGGGTTCCTAGTGGAGAAACAGGAACTGGGAGGAAGCTGACTCTGGCTGCACCATGGAGGACGATGGCTGAGCTGGCTCTTGGTTCAGCTGGTGCCTGGTCAAGAACCCAGCCTGCTGGCCTTAAATGGAGGCAGCTACTTGAACCCCAGCACTTCATGCTCCCACAGTGGTTGGCAGAAGAGTTAGAACTTGGCCAGGTGTGGTGGCTCAATCCTGTAATCCCAGCACTTTGGGAGGCTGAGGCGGGTGGATCACGAGATCAGGAGTTCGAGACCAGCCTGACCAACATGATAAAACCCCACCTCCACTAAAAATACAAAAATGAGCCAGGCGTGGTGGCATGTGCCTGTAATCCCAGCTACTCGGGAGGCTGAGGTAGGAGAATCACTTGAACCCGGGAGCGGGAGGTTGCAGTGAGCCAAGACTGCACCACTACACTCCAGCCTGGGCGAAAGAGCAAGACTTCATCTCAAGGAAAAAAAAAAAAAAAAGAGAACTCAGCAACTGCCGGCCAAAAAAAGAGTTAGAATTCAGCAACTGCCGGCCGGGCGCAGTGGCTCACGCCTGTAATCCCAGCACTTTGGGAGGCTGAGGAGGGCAGATCACGAGGTCAGGAGATCGAGACCGTCCTGGTTAACACGGTGAAACTCCGTCTCTACTAAAATTATAAAAAACAAATAAAAAAAAAATTAGCCAGGCGTAGTGGTGGGCGCCTGTAGTCCCAGCTACTCGGGAGGCTGAGGCAGGAGAATGGCGTGAACCTGGGAGGCGGAGCTTGCAGTGATCCGTGATCACGCCACTGCACTCTAGCCTGGGCGACAGAGCAAGACTCCGTCTCAAAAAAAAAAAAAAAAAAGAACTCAGCAACTGCCATGCAAAAAACCCTCAACGGGTCTCAGTGGCAGGAGCCAGCCACAGAGTGCAGCTGCCCTAGGGCCCTCTCAGTGCCTGGAGACAAGGCGTCTGCCCAGTCCCGCTCTGCCTGGGGCCATCCTTAGAAGGCCGTGGTCGGTTCTCCACGGTCAGGAAAAGCCACATGTGAAGATTCGCTCAAGAAACCCAGGAGGCTTTGACTGGAAAAAGATTTCCAGGAAAAGTGAATAATCAGTCAAGACGGCTTACTTGGCATCACTAAGTGGCAAGCACTGTACACAGAAACCAAGACTTGAGCCAGGCAGTCTGGGCCCAGAGACACACGTTTGGCAGATGACTGCCGTCACCTGGAAAGGGAGACTAGACTGGCCCGAGGGTGGCCTCTCGGAGGAGCCAAGCAGAGGAAGGACTCCCAGTAGGTGAAGCTGTCCCCCAGGAGCAGTCGCCTGGGGGCAGAGAGCGGCAGGAGGGTTTTCAGCAGAAGCCCCACTGCTTTTCCTCAAGGGCATCCCAGAGGGGCTTCACGCATCAGAGGCTGCTCAGGTCCTCAGCTCCTCTCTGACCCAGGACTCTGGATATGTACTCAGCTCTTCAAACAGAATTCTGCGCTGTCACAATGCTCTAATAACAAAGCTCCTCCTCGGGCCATGCTGGGCCGATGGACACTTGGCAAGGCATATGCGCAGACGTTCACAAATATGATGCCAATGAAAATGGGGATGTGGGGGAAGCCTGTAACACGTCAGGCACTATACTAATGCACCTCACACACCCAATCTTACCAAACTGTCCCAGTGACTCCACCAGGTGGTCTATTTATAACCCCACGTTACAGATCAGGAATTGAGGCTTTAAAAGGTTAGGCTAAAGCCAAGATGGGACCCCAGAACCTGCTGCTTCTCCACTGATACCACTACACCCCTGATGTAGGCACCTGTCACCTGTGGGTGGTGCCCAGGAAGGCTGGATGGGCTGGGGCACAGTCTGGAAGGACACAGAGGGAAGAAACTGCTCCAGGATGGAAATGTTCCACTGAGCTTGAGACTGACAGGTATTGGGTGACCGGTTGGGCCCACTTCACCCTTGCTGGTTCAGGTGGGGCAGCTAAGAGGCTGTTTCCATCCTGGGAGGAAGCACTGCCAGGTCAACAGGGGTAATGGTGGCAAAGAGGTTGAATTCCTGGGCTTCGGAGACTGGAAAACCAGGGTTCAAATTCCTGGTTTGCACAGACTGAGCCCTGTGACCCTTGGCAGGCTACTTACCTCTGTACACTCCTCTGGTCACAGGGACGACGGAGTCCCTATCTTCGTGAGGCTATGTGGGGTCACATGGCACAGTGCCGGGCACACAACCATGCTCCCCCATGGTGGAAGCCCCCACCCCATGCAGGAGCATGCAGGGAAGCTGCTGCCCTTGCCTCTGCATAGCACATGCCCTTGCTAGAGAGACAAGGGTCTCTGCCTTCTTTCTCCTTTAACTAGACAACCATCACCCTGTCCTGCATGGCACCCACAGCCTTCTGGACCGCCTGCTGTGCACACCTGCGAGGATGCACTGAGCATTCCGGAAACAGGGCAGGTCCAATATCTATGTGTGGTGGGGGTGAGAAGCTGTGGGGCCCAGGCTTAGGTCTGAAGCTCTAGCCCCCCCGTCCGCAGGAACTACTCACACTCCTGACGATCACATCTTCCATTAGGTCAGCCATCCCTTCATCTTCACCTGGAGCCAAAAAAGAGGTCTATGAGCGCTGTGGGAGCTCCTCAAACCTACCCTTTCCTTCTGCCCCTCCTGGCTCACCAGGCTGAGGGGGCACCAACTCCAGCCCCAGAAAATTGCCTTCTTCAGACCCATATCATCCTTCTGTTAGAAGAGGTGAGACCCCTGAGCACGGCCCCTTTCCCCTTTCCATCCTAGCCCCTAGGTATAATGGCCCCTCAAAGAAGTGGTGATCCTATTTTCCAGGTGAATATGGCTTTGTTTGAAATTTTTTTCCCCACTCACCCACCCTTCATTGTTTGAGATTTGAAGAAAGCCCCAGGTTTCCGGGGGAGTCAGGCACTCCCACAGCCCCATACACGCCCCCACTGTGCCAGCAAGGCTTCATTCTCCTGTTTGAAACCTCTGTCCCATGCAGTATGTGCTGGGCTCCATGTGGGAATACAAAGTATGAAACTGACCAGTTGGAGGGAAGAGAAACTCAGACAAAGTCAATCAACAACCAAAAGACAATAGAGGACACGTGACCGGCCATGTGCAGTGGCTCACACCTGTAATCCCCGCACTCTGGGAGGCCGAGGTGGGAGGATCACCTGAGGTCAGGAGTTCGAGACCAATCTGCAACATGACAAAACTCCATCACTACTAAAAATACAAAAATTAGCTGGGCATGGTGGCGCATGCCAGTAGTCCCCAACACTTGAGAGACTAAGGCAGGAGAATCACATGAACTCAGGACATGGAGACTGCAGTGACTCGAGATTGAGCCACTGCACTCCAGCCTGCGTGATAGAGCGAGACTCTATCACCAAAGAAAGCATATGACTAAGGGCTGAAGACTGGGTTTCCTCTGGGCTTGGCAGGAGTTCTGGGGGAATCAGGCCTATAGGCTGAGGGGCCCAGGAAAGGCTACAAAAGGGGCTTTGAGCTGAATGCTGAAGAGCAGGGGATTTGGAAAGGCAGAGAGAGAGGGGAGGGGTCCTGATCGCCTCAGGAATGCCTGGGCACCAAGGGCGACAGGAGATGGGAAAGTATACAGGGGTGAGAGAGGAGCAAAGAAGACGCTAGACACGCAAATATAACAGGTACATGTACACCAAGTACATACGTTGTACCTATTACACCGATTCATATTCATTCCAACCTGCAAAAGTGGGTATTAGGATTGTATGATATCCACTCTGAAGCAAGGAAATGGAGCTAAGGAGAGGCTGACTGAGTGGCTGCAGTCACATGGCTGCTAAGTTGGGTGTATGTGGAGCAGTGAGGCTCCAGTTAGGAGGTACAGTGAGACAAGGGCCCAAGCTCGCAGCAGTGGGAACCAAACAGAGGGAAGACAGGTGTGTTCCTGAAGACCTAGGTATTTCTTAGCTAATGGGTGGATGTGTGGAGAGGTGCCACGAAAGACTGAAGAGGGCTCCGAGATGCCACACCCGAGGGACTCCCTGGCAACATGAGCATTGGGATTGGGAAGTTGGGAGGGTTTCAGCCTCTGACTCTTTCTGCCTCTAAATCATCTTCAGGGCCTTAGCCAAGTTTGCATTAAAAAAAAAAAGAGGAAGGAAGACAAGGAGAAAGGAGGAGGGGGGAAGAGGAGGAGAAAAACAGGAGAGAGTAACAGCGCATCACACACAGTAAGGGGAAGTACCATTTCTGAGTTTCCTTTGAGTTAAATACGTATTGTATAAATGGCTCGGTTACAACATAAAAAGATTTCTTAATGTTTCTCAAAAAAAGTTTGAGAAACTCAAAAAGTTTGAGGAAGCTGCCGAGAAAAGAGCTTCTTAGGTCTGTTTTTACCCACGCTTCCTCAGCAAGAGGTCACCAAAGGAATAAATGAACACGGTGAATAAATGAATGGACAAGCCCGTTGGGCCCCACCTTTGGTGCCTTCCTCTTCCTCCGTCTTGCTGCCGTCTGCCTCCTCCCTTATGATCAGCCGGCCATCAGCGCTCACCTTGAAGCCATGGTCCTTCTTCTTGCCCCGGCCTGGCCCTGGCTGTGTGGCTGGGATGGAGAGTTTGGCATGAGGAGGTGGAAGGCCAGTCCCATGCTACTCACCCTCATCATGACCAACAAGCCCATCTCAGGGACCCCAAATAGGCACCTCTCAGCCCTGTCCATGGGCCTGCCATGGATGCCATGCCCTACCCACCACCTGAGAACCTGGCACCATGGCAAGTCTGTTTTCTGAGTGCACGGGCCAGCCCTGTGCTTACCCAGGACTCGTTGGGCCACCTTGGGATCCAGGAAGTTGAGGGGCTCGTCCCCACCACCCTCCTTCAGCCATGCCTGGCTCCTCTGTCGCGCCAGCTTCCGCTGCTCCTTGCCCCGGCTTCTTTCCTCCTCCTCATTGTCCTCCTCGTCCTCTGAGTCAGCCAAAATCTCCTCAATGCTAAAGACAGAGAAGTCCCCAGTCAGAGTGCTCCTGGGAGAGGCGGGGGTCGGCGGGCATTGCCTGGGCAGGCCCTTGGGTTGGGAGACACGAGGTCCCATGGCCCTAACATGGTCTCACCTGTCGCCTTTGCCCTGGGTGGGCTCCTGCTCCTCCTCTTCTTCCTCCTCCTCTGTGGCAGCCTGGCTCAGGGCTCGGTGCCTCTTGGCCCGGGCCTCAGCTTTCCGGATGTTGACCAGGACTTTGTGGTACTCCTCGGGCAACAGCCTTTTCACCAGCTCAAATCTGGGGGTAGCAAGGAAGGGCTGATAAGAGGCACTGGCCGGACAGCACAACCCAGAAGTAGTGTCCCTAGTAGGACTGGAAATCCTCGGCTCCTCGCCTGCCCTATCCCCACCCCCGCTCAGTGCACAGACCCAAACTTGCGGATGAACTTGGTGAAGAGGTTCCGGAGCTTCATGCGGAAGTGCCGCCGCATGTCATCTGAAAGCTTCCCAATGGCTTCCATCTGCGGGACAGAGCACTGGGCTTTCAGGGAGGCGAGCCTTCCACGCTGCCCTCCTTTCACTGCTGTCCAGCCCAGGGACGCAGGATGATCAAGCCCAGCTGAGGGAAGGGTTAGTGTGGCCCTGCTCCTGACCCACACCCTGGCCCAGTCATGCTTCCCTTGGGTAGGCAGGCCCCATCTTTCCTCTGCACCCTCCTTCAGGACATAGGCCTGAACACCCTCGCAGGATGAGAGCTTTAGTCTTCTCAACAGTGCTTGGTACTTGACATATATCCTCTCCTTGAATCCTTGGACTACCCCTGAGATACAGGCTATCGCCCCCTATTTATAGAAGAGGATACGGCGGCACAGAGGGTAAAGTGTTTGCTAAATGGCCATAGAGATGGGAGTTCAGCCCAGACTCATCTAACACTGTGGCTCCTGCTTCACTCCTAGCACCCCAAGATTTCTCTTGGTCCCCTATGTCCCTTTTTTTTTTTTTTTTTTTGAGACGGAGTCTCGCTCTGCCACCCAGGCTGGAGTGCAGTGGCCGGATCTCAGCTCACTGCAAGCTTCGACTCCCGGGTTCACGCCATTCTCCTGCCTCAGCCTCCCGAGTAGCTGGGACTACAGGCGCCCGCCAGGTCACCCGGCTAGTTTTCTGTATTTTCAGTGGAGACGGGGTCTCACCTGGTTAGCCGGGATGGTCTCGATCTCCTGAGCTCGTGATCCGCCCGTCTCGGCCTCCCAAAGTGCTGGGATTACAGGCTTGAGCCACCGCGCCCGGCCCCCTCTATGTCCCTTTTATCTCACTGCATCTGCTCTGGCTGGATTCCTCTTAAGCCTTAATCTGGCCCAGTCTGGGTTACATGTGCAGGTGGCAGATCTTATCTCCAGAGACTCCCAAATGGGCTAGGGGATAGGGTCTGTGTCTACTCTTTTTTTTGAGACAGAGTCTTGCTCTGTTGCCTAGACTGGAGTACAATGGCATGATCTCAGCTCACTGTAACCTCCACCTCCTGGGTTCAAGCAATTCTCCTGCCTCAGCTTCCTGAATAGCTGGGATTACAGGCGCCTGCTACCACGTCTGGCTAATTTTTGTATTTTTAGTAATAGATAGGGTTTTATCATGCTGGCCAGGCTGGTCTCGAACTCCCAACCTCAGGCGATCTGCCCACCTCAGCCTCCCAAAGTACTGGGATTACAGGTGTGAGCCACCGTGCCCGGCTTTTTTTTTTTTTTTTTTCTTTGAGACACAGTCTTGCTCTGTCACCCTGGCTGGAGTGCAATGGCATGGTCTTGGCTCACTGCAACCTCCACCTCCCAGGTTCAAGCAATTCTCACATCTCAGCCACATGAATAGTTGGGACTACAGGTGCGCACCACCATGCCTGGCTAATTTTTGTATTTTTTAGTAGAGATGGGGCTTCGCCATGTTGGCCAGGCTGGTCTCAAATTACTGACTTCAAGTGATCCACCCACCTTGGTATCCCAAAGTGCTAGGGTTACAGGTGTGAGCCACTGCTCCTGGCCTCCCCATCCACTCTTTGAAGGGCTTCTATAAATCCTTTTTTTTTTTGAGATGGAGTCTTGCTCTGTCACCCAGGCTGAAGTGCAATGGTGCAATCTCGGCTCACTGCAACCTCCACCTCCTGGGTTCAAGCGATTCTCCTGCCTCAGCCTCCCAAACAGCTCGGATTACAGGCACCTGCCAACACGCCCGGCTAATGTTTGTATTTTTAGTAGAGACGGGGTTTCACCATGTTGGCCAGGCTGGTCTCAAACTCCTGAACTCAAGTGATCTGCCTGCCTTGGCCTCCCAACGTGGTGGGATTACAAGCGTGAGCTACTGCACCCAGCCAGGACTTCTATAAATTTGAATAACTCCATGATGGATCACTGCTCTAGCTGTTCTCCTCACCTTGGTCCCTAGTTAGGCTGCAGGCTTTGAGGGCAGCGGGAGGGCATGCTGATTCTCATCTGTCCCTTCCTATCTTGAACCCAAGGCCAGACCCAAAGAAAATATGCAAGAGGGACCTAGAGGTCTGATGTGACTCAAGCCAGTGGCACATGGCAAACTGAGGCAGCGGGTACAGAGAACAGCTTGTCTGGAAGCCTGTCCCAGCCTGGGCGAGGACTCTCTTGGGCAGGAGAGGGCCAGGGACCCTATACCAAGGGGCTCTTCAGATCCTTCTGCAGCCCAGCAGGGGACCCAAAGGAATGGCCTCTAACCAGCAAGGTCAAAATGCAAGATGGGAAAAAAAAAAAGGCAAGATGAGGGGGTCCTGTGAAGGGAGAGCCCAGCATCTGAGTCCCACAGCCTGGAAAATCTCTGACCTGTTTCCCCATGTGTAAAATGAGGAGCGGCCCTGCCCGTGGGTCTCTGCCCGGAAGAGCCCCTGTTTCCTTCCATGTAGGGCTCTGGGGTGAAGAAAGCCACCTGGGCAGTGTGCCCCCTGCTCTCACCTCCACCTGATGGGCTTCCCCTATGGGTTCCTTTTAGGGCTCCTTAATGACCTTCTGGCTATAAAAAGAAAGTTTGAAACTTGCTGGCCTTGAGGCTTGCCGGGTCCACGCCAGCAGCTCAGAGGCCACCCTGCTACCTGCTAAGGGGAACGGGGACACTTACCACCAGCTGCACGTGCTTGGCTAGGTGTGCCATATCCATGACAGTCACCGCCACCTTGATGAAGCCCAGTGCGGACTTCACCACATCACGGGTGCGGGAGGCCAGAAGCAGGCACACGTTCTCCAGCAGCTGCTCCACTGTGCTGGTCCCCATCAGACCTATGGCAGTGAGGGGGGTCACTGTCTAAGACCTAGGACCCCACTCAGACCCAAACCCTCCCCATTGGAAAACAGCCACTCAAGTTTCAGTAGAAGCTTTCCGTATGTCCAGGATGGTTCCAATCACGCTCCATGGAGTGGTCTTGGGTCCTTTTATCACCCTGAGGTGGGTGCTATTTCTGGCTTCCAGTTTAGAGATAGGAAACTGAGGTACTACGAGGCTAATCAAGCTGTTCTAGGTCTCATGTGGTTGCCAAGAGGCAGGACTAGGACTAAAATTCAGCCATCGGCCCTAACCGCCTCCTAACCACTCTGACAGTGGGATGCAGAGCCGCTGGGCTGCACAGTCACACGAGGGGATAGGCCTGAGGAAGGTGCCTGGGCGTAGCCGCAAGGGCGGGAGAAAGAGACCCACAGGAAGGGAGACAGGGAGGCAAGCTGGGCTGGGTGCGGCTTTTCTTCCTTCCTCCAGGCACCTTTTCCCAGTTCCAGGAGCCACCTTATCCTGACCTTTCGGACATCTTCCTACCCTGAGAGCTTCTCAGACCTTCTAGGAAATAAGCATTTACCTTTAAACTCGAAAAGGAGGTGGGTCAGGGCCAGGATGCTGCAGCTGACCATGGTCACCGCGCCCACCAGGCCAGGGTAGATCAGGACGAGGTAGCGCTGCAAGGCCTCTGGGGACAGAGACCAAGGTGGGTCAAGCAAGAAGGACCCATTAGGTAGGGGGACTGAGGGCCAGAGAGGAGCAGCCTGCCCCGGGCCAGGGCACGGAGCTCTCTGCACCTTTTTTGAGGGGTGCTTCCCCACGCCCAGTCTATGAGCAGAGTGTCCACCCCCAGCCCGCATCACCTGGGCCTCACCTTCCTGGTTGGAGCCAAACCTTAGGAAAGCATGGCCCATCTCCACGAGCAGCGCAAAAGCATTCTTCCGTGCGCCCACCGACACCTCCTTGGTGCACAGGATCACCTGGCCAAGACAGCCCCATCAGCATCTGCCCCCTAAGCCATCTGGCTGGGCAGCGAATCGAGTCCCCGCACCCCCATCACTGCCCTCCCTGGATCCTGAGGCCCTTAAGAGCTACATTCCAGGGACCCCCCTCTAAAACATACCCGCACACTCACCTCTGGGACGAGGGCAGTGATGAACTCCTCATGCTCAGCTGAGAGCTTCCTCACGATGTGTAGGAGGCACTTCAAACGGGGCTGTGGGCAGGGGGCTACCAGTCAGGACCCCTCAATGCTACCGCCACCCCACAAATCTCAACAGTGGCTCCTTTCCTGGTTGTTGCCCTAGAGCCCTCACCCTCTTGGCGGGCGAGGAGGTGCTCCGCAGCGAGGCCAGCAGCGTCTTCTTCAGGTCCTCCAGGTGGCTCTGCACGAAGAGGGCCCCGGGGCCCTGAGGACTGGCACATACCTCCTCCAGCACTCGGTAGGCCTTCTTCTGCACCCCGTGGGCCTTACTCTGGCGGACAGGAACGGGTGAGGGAGGCCTGGGGCTCGCCCCCGTCCAGTGCCATCCGCGGAGCATCCCCCAGCACTGGAGGGATTCTGAGCAGAAGCGGGCCCTGCCCCGCGGGGGCTCACGTGGCCTGACAGAGGACCAGCGGAATGTGGACAGCAAGTGGTTAACTCCTGGGCAAGGCACAGGGGTTGGGGGGGTGTGCCGTGGGCCCACCAATCCACTCCACTCGCCCAGCTCCAGACAGCGCTCACTCCAGTGGCCTGAGCTCATGGTGCCTGGCACGTGCCAAGGCCTGTACACCTGCTGCTCTTTCCAGCCAGAGCACTCCTCTCTCACCTTCCAAGACTGACAACTCCTTGCTCCTCCAAGCCAGCTCTCTGTCACATGCCCCCAACCCCCAACCCCGGACACCTTTCCCGAGGTGAGGTGACCTGGCCCTGGATTTCCATGTCCACCTGCAGTGCTGCCCCAGAGCACTTCTCACACTATTAGGTAACTGCTACTAAACTGTAGTAGTGGGGGCAGCTTTCAGGGGGTCACTGGTGGGCTGAGATCTGCAGAGTTGCCGGCCACAGCAGAAGGCATTTCAAGCCTAGGACCTAAACCCTGCAAAGGCACACACGGGGCCTGTTATATCAGGGGGCCTTAAGGCAGCTGAAGGAGGCTGTAGCAGGGGTAGAGGAGAGTGGAATGGGTGGGATGAAGCTCAGGCCGGTCTGGGATGGGCCTGGGGAGTAAGCCAGGCAAAGAAGCATGGCCTTGGTTCTACAAGAGTCACTCAGCAGGCAAGGCCTAAGCACTGCTGTGCATTTCAGTCCCTTTGGGACCTACAAGACAGATGGGCTACACAGGACACAAAGGGAAGCCACTGCAGGAGAAAGCAGATAGGGACCTGATCTTGGGAAGCAGCAAGGGACAAAGACATGAAAACAGGCCCCACCTTCCCACAACCCACCTGCCCCCAAGCGTGGCTGTGTGGGGCTCCTGGCCACTGAGGCTCACCTCTAGGTAGGGCCGGATGGTGGAGTACAGCTTGCTGATGGCGGCTTCGTCAGCACACGGAGCCAAGGCCACGACCAGGTCCAGGACAGACAATCTGCTCAGGGCAGGAGACCAAAGAGAGGGATGGGGAGCTGGAGAAGGGCACGGACTACCAGTGTTCTTATGTCTACTGGGTACGAGGAGGTGGGAGAAGTCAGGGTGAGGACAAGGGGCTTGAAGGAGCTCATGAACAATAATAGCTAGCACCTAACTGAGCATTCATCATGTACCACGCTCTGTTCCTGGTGTTTTACACCTGCTAACTCCTTCAATCCTCATAGCAACCTTGTTGCAAGAACGATTATCGTGCCCATTTTACAGATGAGGCCTTAGAGGCAGAATGGATAAGTAATTTGTCCAAGGTCACACAGCCCATAAGTGATGGGGCTGGGATCAGAACCTGGGCAATGTGTCTCCTGGGTCCTTGTTCCTGCCTAACGGACTGAATAGTCTCTCCAGGAAGAAGGAACTAGTCAGCACAGCCTCTCAGCACAGCCTAGACAATTAATACCTCAAGATTTCCTTAAATAATGCAAGAGGGAACCCACAGTGTTCTGCCAGATGCACCCTCCAGCTCCCTGGGATGCTCCAGCTCAAGTGGGAGGCCCTGAGCGTGTTACCTGGTAAAGTCAGAGCTGGCAGGGTCGAGCACCTTCTCACTGGCTTTTTCCAGGAGACTGTTCACCAACTTGAGGCCCCGACGGAATGAGGAGAGAGTCGTTGAGGAGGAGTGAAAGAAAGCAGCAATGGCAGCAGTCCCAGAGCGGCCTCCCCACCACCAGCAGCCCCCAGCCCTGCCCAAGTCACGACTGCTGGTATGTGCTCCAGAACGCAGAGACCCACATGAGCCCTGGTGGGTAGGGTCTCTGCCTCCCTGACACTGCCCACCTGAGAACGACCCTCCTCCCTCCTTCCCTCCCTCTCATGGCTCACCTGAGTGTCAGTGATGGTGAGGTAAGTTCTGATGGTTTCCAGCACAGCCCGGCGAGGGGCTGGAGTGTCCCCAGCTGCCACAGGCTGCCCATACAGGTTGAAGAGGATTGGCAGAAAGTTCTTGGCAAAACGACTCACTTCAACACGGTCGGCCTCTGGCAAAAAGGACCAAAGTTTGCACTAAAGGCACAGGAATTGACTGTGCCTCAGTGGCTGCTGGGGCTGTGGCCCAGAGGCCTTCTCTTAGGGGAGCTGGCAGGACTTGGAACCCATAGGTTGGGGGCTCTCTGTGGTAGGAGCTGAGCCAGGGTATGGAGAGCCTGCTGCCCCAGTGGCCCATGGTCCTCAATGGCTCCAACCCCAGGGAGCCAGCAAAGTGGCAGCCACAGAGTAAAGACTTCGACACTAACTGAACAACCCGTAGCAGCTGTCAGCACACTGGAAGTAAAGGTAAGAGGGAAGGGTGGGTTCCAGCCTCCTACTATCCCCTGGGGTCTGCAGCAGAAGCAGCAAAGGATGAGCCCCAGAGGCAAGTCTCTGTGACTGCTTGGAAAGGAGCGTAGCAAGCCAGGGGATAGGGCCAGGGACCTGTGTCATCCTCCCCAGCCCCCATTCCCACAACCCACACATACCTGCCTGGCAGCCCTTGGTGATGAGGGTACGCAGGGCCTGGCACACGGTGACCCTCAGGTCTGGACGCTCGCTGATGGCCGTGCCCAGCGTCCGTGCCAGCCCTTTGAAGGAGGTGGCCACATCCGTAGGCCTCGTGCAGAATCCAGGCAGGAGTGTCCAGATCTGGAGAAGGAGGGGACAATAAAGGAAAGTGACATAGAGCCACCCGTGCCCCTGTGTGCTTCTCCCCACGCCCTCCCCTAGTTGACCCTTACCTGCCACTGGAGTGTGTCGTAGATCTTAGACTCCACTGTGCTGCCTGCCTGAGCCAGGTCCATGGCTGCAGTGTGATACAGGGACAGAGTATGAGCCCAGCACCCTCCTAGCCAATGGCCTTATTACCAAACCAAACCAGAAGCCCAATGATAAGGACAGGAATATGGGTGACTTCCCCCATCCCCATAAATTAAATCTACCTGGTTCATTCTAAATTACTACAATGAACCTATAATAAACAGAAAGCAAATGTCTCTTCATACTCCCACTCCCCCAGAGATAGCCTCTGTTTCTTTTTGTTTTGAGACGGAGTCTCGCTCTGTCGCCTGGGCTGGAGCGCAGTGGCACGATCTCGGCTCACTGCAAGCTCCCCCTCCCAGGTTCACACCATTCTCCTGCTTCAGCCTCCTGAGTAGCTGGGACTACAGGCGCCCGCCACCTCGCCCGGCTAGTTTTTTGTATTTTTAGTAGAGACAGGGTTTCACCATGTTAGCCAGATGGTCTTGATCTCCTGACCTCATGATCCGCCCGCCTCAGCCTCCCAAAGTGCTGGGATTACAGGCGTTAGCCACTGTGCCCAGCTAGCCTCTGTTTCTTATAACTGTTTTATACTTCTTTAAACACATGCTCACTTTTTTTTTTTGAGACAGGGTCTCACTTTGTGGCCTAGGCTGGAGTGCAGTGGTGCAATCTGGGCTCACTGCAGCCTTGACCTCCCAGGCTCACGTGATCCTCCTACCTCAGCCTCCCAAGTAGCAGGGACTACAGGCGCGCATGCCACCACACCCAGCTAACTTTTTGTAGACACAGGGTTTCACCATGTTGCCCAGACTGGTCTCGAATTCCTAAGTTCAAGCGATCCACGTGCCTCGGCCTCCTAAAGTGCTGGGATTGTATAACACTGCGCCCAACCACACGCCCATTTTTAAAAACATAAATAGGCCGGGCGCAGTGGCTCATGCCTGTAATCTCAGCACTTTGGGAGGCTGAGGTGGGTGGATCATGAGGTCAGGAGATTGAGACCATTCCGGCTAACATGGTGAAATCCTGTCTCTACTAAAAATACAAAAAATTAGCCAGGCGTGGTGGGGGGCACCTGTAGTCCCAGCTACTCAGGAAGCTGAGGCAGAAGAATGGTGTGAACTCGGAAGGTGGAGCTTGCATCAAGGATGGAGTCTTGCTATGTTGCCCAGGCTGTTCTTGAACTCTTGGCCTCACACAATCCTTCTGCCTCAGCCTCTCAGAGTGTTGGGATTACACGTGTAAGCCACTGCCTCAGCCTCCCAAGTAGCTGGGATTGCAGGCACGTGCCACCATGCCCAGCTAATTTTTGTATTTTTAGTAGAGACGGGGTTTCTCCATGTTGTTTAGGCTGATCTCGAACTCCTGACCTCATGATCCGCCCATTTCAGCCTCCCGAAGTGCTGGGATTACAGGTATGAGCCACTGTGCCCGGCCTTACTTTCTTCTCTAAGCACTTCCTGTATATTCTCACAAGATCATGTGTGAAACCAGGAAACCATGCCCTAGAGCAGGCTTTCTCAATCTTGACAATGTGGAAATTTTAGGCCTAGTACTTTTTGTTGTGTGAGGCCATCCTGTGCATTGCAGGGTGCTTAGCAGCATCCTGACCTCTATCCACTAGATGCCAGAGCACCCTTCCCCCAACGGTAACAACTAAAAATGTCTCCAGGCATTGCCAAATGTCCTACAGGCAGCAAAATCACCCTCCTTGTTGAGAACCACTGCCCTAGACTAGGAGTCAGCCAACTTTTTGTGCAAAAGGGCCAGTACTTTAAGCTTGGCAGGCTATATGATTTATATTTTTCTTTTTTTTTTTTTTTTGAGACAGACTCTCACTCTGTTGCCCAGGCTGGAGTGCAGTGGTGCGATCTCAGCTCACTGCAACCTCTGCCCCGCTTGGGGTTCAAGTGATTCTCCTGCCTCAGCCTCCCGAGTAGCTGGGATTATAGGCACCTGCCACCACGCCTGGCTAATTTTTGTATTTTTAGTAGAGACAGGGTTTCACCATGTTGGCCAGGCTGGTCTCAAGCTCCTGACTTCAGGTGCTCTACTCACCTCAGCCTCCCCAAGTGCTAGGATTACAGGTGTGAGCCACTGTGGCCAGCCCGCAATATATATGATTTCTATCATAATAACTCTGTCATTAAAAAGTAGTGTGACAGGCTGGGCATGGTGGTTCATGCCTGTACTCCCAGCACTTTGGGAGGCCGAAGCAGGCAGATCATCTGAGGTCAGGAGTTTGAGACCAGCCTGGCCAACATGGTGAAACCCCATCTGTATTAAAAACACAAAAAAATTTTTAAAAGTGAGCCGGGTATGGTGGCATCTGCCTGTAGTCCTAGCTACTTGGAAGGCTGAGGCAGGAGAATCGCTTGAATTCGGGAGGCGGAAGTTGCAGTGAGCTGAGATCACACCACTGCACTCCAGCCTGGGTGATAGAGCAAGAATAAACGTGGCTGCGTTCCAATAAAATTTTATTTACAGGCTGGACACAGTGGCTCATGCCTGTAATCCCAACACTTTGGGAGGCCAAGGCAGGTGGACCGCCTGAAGTCAGGAGTTCAAGACTAGCCTGGCCAACATGGTGAAACCCCGTCTCTACTAAAAATACAAAATTAGCTGGGCATGGTGGCAGATGCCTGTAATCCCAGCTCCTCGGGAGGCTGAGGCAGGAGAATCTCTTGAACCCAGGAGGCGGAGATTGCAGTAAGCTGAGATCGCGCCATTGCACTCCAGCCTGGGCGAAAAGAGCGAGAGTTCGTCTCAAAAAAAACAAAAAAAAAGAAAATTTATTTACAAAAACAGACAGTGGATGAAATAAGTTTAGCAATGCTGCCCTAGATCCTCAAAATCCAATGAAAACAAAAATCTCCTGAAGCCATCACTAGGCCGAGCAATGTAACCCGATGCTCTGCC
The DNA here is from genome assembly GCF_002776525.5 of Piliocolobus tephrosceles. Lineage (NCBI taxonomy): Eukaryota > Metazoa > Chordata > Mammalia > Primates > Cercopithecidae > Piliocolobus > Piliocolobus tephrosceles. Next base: position 36,334,212 of record NC_045442.1, on the reverse strand, counting down.
TATCCTCATGTAGGCCTGAGTCTGCCTAACACAGGTCAGGAGTAAACTAGAGGATAAATGGAGAGAGGAGACCATGATCACGAAGGATAAGAAACTATGTCTGAAAGAAGAGGGGCAGGGGATTGGGGATGTGCAGCCTGAAGAAATAACACCTCTGGGGTAATCATCATTTTCAAATACACATATATTACCTACAGTCACGCATCGCTTGACAGGGTGCGTTTTGAGAAATGCGTTGGTAGGTGATTTTATTGTGTTCACAGCATAGAGTGTATTTACACAAACCTAGATGGCACAGCCCCCTCCACACCTGGGCTATGTGGTATAGTCTATTGCTCCTAGGCTAAAACCTGGACAGCATGTTGCTGTACTGAGTGCTGCAGGCAATTGTAATACAATGCTAAGTATGTGTATATCTAAACACACGTAAATACTGAAAAAGTACAGTAAAATACGGTATTATCATCTTATGAGATCACCATCATTGAAACGTCATGTGGTGACTGTGTATATGTACGTACATATATACTCATATATATAAATACACCTGGCTAGGCGCGGTGGCTCACGTCTGTAATCCCAGCACTTCGGGAGGCCGGGGTGGGCAGATCACCTGAGGTCAGGAGTTTGAGACCAGCCTGGCTGCCATGACAAAACCCTGTCACTACTAAAAATACAAAAATTAGCCAGGTGCAGTGGTGGGTGCCTGTAGTCCCAGCTACTCGAGAGGCTGAGGCAGGAAAATCACTTGAATCGGGAAGGTGGAGGTTGCAGTGAGCTGAGATGGCACCACTGCACTCCAGCCTGGGAGACAGAGTGAGACTCCATCTCAAATAAATAAATAGGCTGGGCGCGGTGGCTCACGCCTATAATCCCAGCACTTTGGGAGGCCGAGGCGGGCGGATCACGAGATCAGGAGATCCAGACCATCCTGGCTAACAGGGTGAAACCCCGTCTCTACTAAAAATACAAAAAAGCCAGGCGTGGTGGTGGGCGCCTGTAGTCCCAGCTACTTGGGAGGCTGAGGCAGAAGAATGGCGTGCACCTGGAAGGCGGAGCTTGCAGTGAGCCAAGATCGCACCACTGCACTCCAGCCTGGGCGACACAGCAAGACTCCGTCTCAAAAAATAAAAAAAGTAAAATAAATAAATAAATAAATAAAAATAATAATAAAAATATATACCTAAAGGCTGGGCATGGTGGCTCACGCCTGTAACCTCAGGACTTTGGGAGGCTGAGGCAGGTGGATTACCTGAGGTCAGGCGTTCAAAACCAGCCTGGCCAATATGGTGAAACCCCATTTGTACTAAAAATACAAAAATTAGGTGGGTGTGGTGGTGGGCACCTGTAATCCCAGCTACTCGAGAGGCTGAGGCAGGAGAATCGCTTGAACCTGGGAGGCAGAGGTTGCAGTGAGCTGAGATCAGCCACTGTGCTCCAGCCTGGGCAACAAGAGCAAAACTCCGTCTCAAAAAAAAATAATAATAATAAAGCAAACAAATAAATAAATAAATAAATACACCTAGAAGTATATAAAAGTATATATACGTATAAACAAACATATCACAAACTTTTACAAAATCGATCTCAAGGGCTTGCGTGAGGAAGAAGGGGCACAGCTGTTCTCTGTGATCCAAAGGGGAAGAACAAGGCCCAGTTGGGGCAGCTCCATGTGGAGGCAGCTCCTGTCTCACAGGGCAAGCTCTGCCATAGGGAGGGCTACCTGGCCACGCCTCACAGCAGCAGGGAGACAGACAGGCACTCAAGCACTGGCTGGCCACCTGCTCGGCAGAGGGATGTTGCCAAATGTCTTGAAGGCTAGTTGTGTGGGACTCAGCATCCTTCCCAACCCCTTCTGTGAAGGCTTCAGGACTGCGGAGCCTCAGGTCACACACAGGCACTTCTACCTTTGCTCTTCAGGGTGTTAGCCAGGGGCAAGAAGTAGGTGGTGAAGAAACCAAGTCGCGTTTCCTGAACGTGGTCTCGGATGACAGGCAGCAGCCAGCTCCGTGGGAAATCCAGAGTCTCCCTGGGAGGAGAATGGGAAGAACCCAGTGAGGATGAGGGGACAGTCCTGAGGGCAGTGCATAGCGTACTGAGCCCAGGACAGAGCAAGACCTCCTCTGGCCCCTCCTACTGAGCCCTGCACTGACACAGACTTTAGCCCACAGCAGCAGACATCCTTTCCAGGGGAGAGAACAAGCCTGGGGCTTGCCAGGAAGCCAGCCAGGGCCACACTTACTCAGAGCCATCAATTTCCAAAGGCACAGCCTGCAGCACCACCTCAGGTCCCATACTGGTCACTGCAGCCCCCACTGCCTGGTCGAGAGCCGCCGTGTGGGGGAAATGAGGGGAGAGGCGCAGGTCACACAGGGACTGAAGGCACTGGAGCAGAGATGAGTGACCACACATCAAGACATGCTCAAAAGCTGGGACCCATGACAAGACCCCGCCGAAAGATGAGGCCGGAATTCTGGGCCTGGGTTCAACGCTACACCAGTGGGTACAGACTGAGAACCCAATTAACCACTGGTGACTGTAAAATCCCAGGGCCTAGGATTTTACAAAATTCTGTTACATTTAATAACATATAAAAATTTGGAAATTTCAACACAAATGTAGATTTCCAATTTATCTTCGAAAATGGGACACATTTATCTTGTCTGCATGCAACAATTAGCAAATCAGCAGGCGCTGAGGAGACAAAGCTGCACCCTTGGGTTCACCTGGGCCACAGCTCTCCCCCAGTCACACTTTCATGGCCCTGCCTGGCCTCTTGTATAAAGCCAAATTGGCCAACCTTATCTATGAGGGCTCCGGCCAGGCCTCTTGAGGGAGACCCTGTCCTCCCACCAGGGTTCCTTTTTTCCAGCATGGGAGGGAGTCAGCGAGGAAGGCCCCACAAGGCCAGGAGCGGCTGCCTCTGCTGATGCGGGACCAGTCTGGGGGCTTCCTCAGGCCCCTACTCTCTCCTGGACTAGGGTCTGCTCAGGATCCCTGAGTGATCCCTGATCCTTAAATGGTTAACCCTGGACTGGAGGAACCTTCCTGGAACCTAGGGCTGTTGAGAACATCAACACTATACTCACTGGTTACAGGAAACTTAGATAACTGGAACGTCAAAGATAAGGGCTGGGGGTAAGGGAAAGCAAATAGATTCCCTAAGCTTCAAAACTAGCAACTCCAGCAAAGACGAGTGAGCAGGTGGGGGGACTCTCACCCTTTTTCCTGCCCCTCTCTTACTGGCCTAGTCACCTTCCAGGGGATACTGCATGGGGCACCTGCTATGGCCCTGTCGGGGTAGGGTGGGGAGCAGAGTGCAGAGATAACAGACACACGTGCCCTTTAGGAGCCCACAGTCCAAGGGCCAGCACCACCTCCTGCCCTGGTCCCAGTCGCTCCCCACTCACCTTCCTCATCACAGGGTGGGCCTGTCTCCCACACACCTCAAAGAAGACACACAGCAGCTGCAACACGGAGCTCCAGGCCGCATGGAATTTGTATGTCAGGCCCTCCTCCACTGCCCTGCCAAGGGGGTGGCACAGTCAGGGCCACGGTCACACGCCACCCTGTGCCCCCCACCAGAGAAAGTCAATGACCAGCACCCTGAGCTACGGACGCTAGCTGGCCAGCAAGAATGGGGCTCCAGGACAGACAACGGAAGAGAACTAACATTTGTGACATGCCCACACTCCGTATGTTAAGAGTTTAATTTAGATAATGCTAGTGCTTAAAGAAAAATCGATGAGGTGGTTATCTGACCCAACTTCAGATGGGGAAACCACTAGGAAACCAAGAGGTGAGGTGTGGCTAAAACATGGCAGGCACTCAAGTCCACGGTAGCTGCTCTGACAGATGTTCAGTAAGCAGCCTGCAATCCCGTAAAGCACTGCCCCTGCAAGCCTGGCCCACAGCAGGTGGACAGTGGAGCATTCATATTATATAGAACTTTCCTCAAGGTACCACCATCCCTTCCCAACACGGACCCCATATCCTCACCTGAACATCTTGGCAACAGACTGGGCAGGGCCCGAGGCTGAGGAGGTCACGGAGCCAATATCAGCCATGTGGGGAGCCACACATTCCTTTAGGATCTCCTGCAAAGAGAGGCCACAGGCTTTCTGGGCCCAAGGTATCCCCCCAGGACCACTCTCCCCTCCCAGGCGATAGCTTCCTGGGAGTCTAAGAAAGCTTGGAAGAAACCTATCTCCCATTTTGAGAGCGGCCTCTCTGGGCCTGAGCTGGTAGCCTGGGGCCAGTGCTGGGAAAGACAGGGCAGCCCGCAGAAGCCCCTGTGTTCTCTGCTTCCTCAGCTAAAGTTGCAGTACCTTGAGGCTCTGCGCGGCAGCAGTCACCACTTGCGAGTGTGGGGAAAGGAGGCAGGTCACCGCAGTTCCAAAAAAGCGAGGGAGGTGGCCTAGCCCCAGGTCCCACTGCAACCTGTCAAAACAAAAGGTTTCTGTGGGGCCTGGCCCTGAGCCCTGGGGACCCAGGCAACCAGGGCTCAGGGCTGAGATGGCCCAGGTCTGAAAACAATCACAAACCCACTGATCTGCAGGGCTCCAGAGGGCCCTTCGGGTGGGTGGTTTTTAAAAAGGCACTATCGTTCAAGTAATAACTACATGTGGTAAAAAAATTCAAACAGGTCTTCAAGGTGTAAAATGAAGGGCATGCCTTCCCCAATTCAACCTTCTGGCCTGACCCTTATATGCATTTCCCGGGGAAAATCAAGGTTAAGTTTCTTAAATACCCTTCCAGAAATTCTAAAACGCACAAACATAAAAATAGTAACTTCTGTTAACTTTTTTTTTTTTTTTGCAGTGGTGCAATCATAGCTCACGGAGTCTCAAACTCCTGGGCTCAAGCGATCCTCCCACCTCAGCCTCCTGAGTAGCTGGGGCTTAGGCACAAGTCACCATGCTCAGCTAATCTTTTTAGTTTTTGTAGAGACAGGATCTCACTGTGTTTCCCAGGTTAGTCTCCACCTCCTGGCCTCAAGTGATCCTCCTGCCCTGGCCTCCCAAAGCCCTGTGATTCATGTGTGAGCCATTGCACCTGGCCTGGTAGCATTTATATAACTCTTTATCATATACCAACCACTGATATAACATACATTTATTTAAACCTTGTAACAACCAATGAGATAAATCCTATTATTTTTCCATTTTATAGATGAGGAAAGACACAGAGAAGTCAAATAACTTGCCCAAGGCCACCCAGCTTGGCAATGGGGTCAGGATTCACATCCTTAGCAATGTGGTTCCAGAGTATACATAGAGAAACAATCATACCATACCTGCTATTCTATGTCTTGCTTTTTCCCAATATATCTTGGAGTTCTTTCCACGTAAGTGCACACACAACCACTTCGATTGTTTTTTTTTTTTTTTTTTTGAGATAGGGTTTCAGCTTGTCACCCAGGCTGGAGCGCAGTGGTGCGATCTCAGCTCACTGCAACCTTCACCTCACAGGTTCAAGCGATTCTCGTGCCTCAGCCTCCCAGGTAGCTGGGATTACAGGTGTGCACCACCACACCCAGATAATTTTTGTATTTTTAGTAAAGATGGAGTTTTGCCATTTTGGCCAGGCTAGTCTCAAACTCCTGGCCTCAAGTGATCTGCCCACCTTGGTCTCCTAAAGTGCTGGGATCATAAGTGCAAGCCACTGTGCCAAGCCCACTTTGATTGTTTCTAATGGCTGCACAGTACTTCGTTGTTTATATTTCACCCCTCTATGGGACATTTAGCTTGCTTCCAGTTTGTATGTGTTACCTACAGTGCGATGATAAGCATCCTGGGAGGCACACTGGGGCCTAACTGTGGGTGTGCTCCTGCAGGATGAAATCTGAGAGGTGGTGAATGGGGTGATTTTGCCATTTTTGGACACCTCCCAGTAAAGGCAGTTTGGTGCAGGAAAAAGAACGTGGGCTGGGCAGACCTGGGCCGGGCAGACCTGGGCCAGAGACCTGACCTTACTCATCAGGGGCTGTGTGACTAGCTCACTCACAGAGCCTTGGTTTCTGGCTTATAAATTGAGGCTAAATGCTTCCTCATGGGGTTGCCTTGATTAGTGAAAGGAAACACAGATAAAGAGTGTTTGGCACATGCCTGGGTGAGAGCAGGCTGCGGGAACCCTTCAGCTGCGGAGAAGACAGGTCCAGCATAACAGAGCCACGAGGCCTAAGAGACCCCTGCCTCCCTCCATGCAGGTCACCAACTGGTTACTGTATACTCAATTTCTTCTCAGCCTTATTCCAGAAAAGCGGAATTACTATTAAGTGGCCAAGCCTGAACCTGAAACTATGCAGACACAAAGCAGAAAGTCGGTTCACAGGACTACGGAACCTAGAGAAGGGAGCCACCAGTCCAGGCCAGAGTGGAATGGAGCGACAGAAAGGATATCCAATGGCCAGGAAACCAAGTGCACAGGAAGACACAGCCAGGGAGCAGCAAGAGGCAGGGTGAAACTCAGGCTTCAACCTGGGTCGCAGGGCTCGCAGCCCACCTTGCTGCTCCTCATGGCTGGCTAGCAAACACTCTGGCAGGAATCAGACCCTGTTAGAACGAGCTGCACTCTCCTACCCCGTGCCTCACAAAAACAAGAGCTGCTCTGTAGCTCATTTGACACGGAGATGCCGTCAAGGCCCGAGAGGCTGAACAGCGTATCCAGCCTCTGGACGGAGGCCCTGAGCACCCCCAACCTCAAGAGCCAGGATGGAGGCCCTGAGCACCCCGAACCTCGGTGGCCAGGACAGAGGCCCTGAGAACTCCACAACCTCTGCAGCCTGGACACAGGCCCTGAGGACCCCCGACCTTGGCAGCCTGGACAGAGGCCCTGAGGACCCCCAACCTCGGCAGCCTGGACAGAGGCCCGAAGGACTCCCCCAACTTTGGCAGCCAGGATGGAGGCCCTGAGGACCCCCCACTTTGGCAGCCTGGACAGAGGCCCTAAGGAACCCCCCACCTCGGCAGCCAGGATGGAGACCTCGAGGACCCTCCACCTCGGTGCCAGGATGGAGATTCTGAGGACCCCGAACCTCAGCAGCCAGGACAGAGGCCCTGAGAACTCCACAACCTCAGCAGCCAGGATGGAGGCCCTAAGGACCTTTCCCAACCTTGGCAGCCAGGACGAGGGCCCTGAGGACCCCCGACCTCAGCAGCCTGGACACAGGCACTAAGGATCCCCCCAAACTTGGCAGCCAGGACGAAGGCCCTGAGGAGCCCCCACCTCGGCAGCCTGGACACAGGCCCTGAGCCCCCCACCTCGGCAGCCTGGACAGAGGCCCAGAGCACCCCTCCTTCATCCGTACCTCACCAGGTTGATGTGGGCTTTCTCCATGACCTTAAGCCAGGCTAGCAGGGGCTGTAAATCATTCTCACTGGGAACATAGTCGTACAGGGCCTAAAGGTGGGAATAAGCAGGTGACTGAGCATGTGGGGTCTGCAACAGCCCAATGATGATGACCCCTTCCCATCCTGGCACCAGCAATGTCCTGGGGACAGTGCTTGTGACCCTGGCACTCACAGCCCCTTTGGCTTTCCCAGATCCTGCCTCTCCCTTCTCCATGAAGCCCTCCCGGCTCTGATTCTTTGGGAGAACAGCCTCTAGGAGCAGCGGAATATCATGGGTCACACACCCCTTTGTGCATCTGACAAAAGCCAGAGGCCTTCTTTGGGGAAAAAAAGCCGTACATTTTGCTAACAATTTGGGGGATCTGTTCCCCCTCCCAAAATCCATCCACAGACCTCTAAGGTCGAAAGCCCTGCTCAAGGTATCTGTGAGCACCATGAGACCATGCCGAAACAGTTCATTAAAGTTAACTAGGTCAAGGGTCAAGGTCCCAGCTCCTGGAGACACTGATGTGAATTTGATGGCTGGACTCCAATCCTCCCTCCCCGTCTACTGGCCTCTTCCACTGGGACAACCCAGCCCAGCCAACCTCACTCTGTAGACAAGGCACAGGGCCCAGTGCCCCCAGCACAGCCTCCCAAGGGACCCCCCCTCCACAATGCTCCCACACCCCACCAACAGGCCTCACCGTGATGATCTGGGCGTTGAGCTCTGCCGACAGGGTGCTCAGGCCAGGCCTGGCGTGGAAGAGGCTGTGAAAGGCCTGCATGGCACAGGCTGTCACCAGCTGGAGGGGGACACACAGGCTTAGAAAGGAACTACAAAGCCCATGGCTGGCCCTGGACCCCTCAACATTCCACTCCACTCTGTGTGCTAGGGAGTTGAGGGCCCCCTGAACCTCACACATGCCCCCTGCACAGGGACACCCTGAGGACTGCCACCTTAGTAAGACATGGAAGCCCCTGAAAAAGCTTTAAATGACTTAAAAAGACAGACACATTAACAAAATGGTTTTAACATACCAGCCAAAAAAAGCAGGCTATAAACGGTCTGCATGCTATAATTACAGCTGTATTTTTTTTTTTTGAGACAGAATCTTGCTCTGTTGCCGGATACAGGGATGAGACCAATACAGATGCATGCCACTGTGCCTGGCCAATTTTTAAATTTTTATAAAGACAGAGTCTATGTCTTACTATGTTGCCCAGCTGGTCTCAAATTGCTTGCCTCCTGCCTCAGCCTCCCAAGTGCTAAGGTTACAGGTGTAAGCCACCGCTCCTGGCCTTTACATGTTTTATCATGTATATTTGTTTATCCAAAGAGAAAATGTCTGAAAGGATAACCAGAAAGTTATTCGCATTATCTACCTTAGGAAACAGAATTTGGAAGGAAGGAGATTTTTACTTTATACACTTCTGACTTGTTTTTTCCTTTTAAACAATGATCATATTACTTATATTTTCAATTTTAAAAACATGTATGTAAATAAACACTACAAAAGAACACACAAGGCTGGGCGCGGATGCTCACGCCTATAATCCCAGCACTTTGGGAGGCTGAGGTGGGCGGATTACGAGGTCAGGAGATCGAGACCATCCTGGCTAACACGGTGAAACCCCGTCTGTACTAAAAATACAAAACAGCAGCCGGGCGTGGTGGCGGGCGCCTGTAGTCCCAGCTACTCAGGAGGCTGAAGCAGGAGAATGGCGTGAACCCGGGAGGCGGAGTTTGCAATGAGCCAAGACCATGCCACTGCACTCTAGCCTGGGTGACAGGGCGACACTCTGTCTCAAAAAAAAAAAAAAAAAAAAGAGAATACACAGTGAGTTGGTGGGGGTATCTGTTGGGGGGATTGGTTCCAGGACTCCCCATGGACATAAAAATCTACCAATGCTCAAGTCTCTATTTTAAATGGTGTAATATTTGCATATAACCTACATGCATCCTCCCATATATTCTTTTTTTTTTTTTTTTTTTTTGAGACGGAGTCTCGCTCTGTTGCCCAGGCTGGAGTGCAGTGGCCGGATCTCAGCTCACTGCAAGCTTCGCCTCCTGAGTTTATGCCATTCTCCTGCCTCAGCCTCCCCAGTAGCTGGGACTACAGGCGCCCGCCACCTCGCCTGGCTAGTTTTTGTATTTTTCAGTAGAGACGGGGTTTCACCGTGTTAGCCAGGATGGTCTCGATCTGCTGACCTCGTGATCCGCCTGTCTCGGCCTCCCAAAGTGCTGGGATTACAGGCTTGAGCCATCGCGCCCGGCCCCTCCCATATATTCTAAATCACCTGGATTACTTATGTTAAGTAATAAAACATAAATGCTATGTAAATAGTTGCTACACTCTGTTGTCTAGGGAATAATGACACGGAAAAAACACTGTACATATTCGGTACAGAAGCAAGCAATCGTTTTCTTTTTCCTGAATATTTTCTTTTCTTTTTCTTTCTTCCTTTTTTCCTTTTTCTTTCTTTTTTTTTTTTTTTTGACACAGGGTTCTTGCTCTGTTGCCCAAGCTGGAGTGCAGTGGCATGACCACAGCTCACTGGGTTCACTGCAGCCTTGACCTCTTGGGCTCAAGCAATCCTCCCACTTCCACCTCCCAAGCAGCTGGGACTATAGGCACGTGCTGCCATGCCCAGTTTCCAAATATTTTCAATCCAAGGTTGGTTGAATTTATGGCTTTGGAACCCACACATACAAAGGGCTGACTGTATAAAGATTTACAGAATTGTGCTAGAAATGGTAGAAATATAGGAAATCATTTTTCATGTGTCTTTAAAGCTGCCAAAAAAAATTGGGTGGCTCACGCCTGTAATCCCAGCACTTTGGGAGGCTGAGGCGGGTGGATCACTTGAGGTCGGGAGTTCAAGACCAGCCTGACCAACATGGAGAAACCCCATCTCTACTAAAAATACAAAAAATTAGCCAGGCGTGGTGGTACATGCCTGTAATCCCAGCCACTCGGGAGGCTGAGGCAGAAGAATTGCTTGAACCCAGGAACCAGAGGTTGCAGTGAGCCAAGATTGCGCCACTGCACTCCAGCCTGGGCAACAAGAGCGAAAATCAATCTCAAAAAAAAAAAAAAAATTTGTTATAGGGTACATAGAGCTGGGGCAGGAGGGTTTACCAGCCCACTACAGATCCACCCTGACTCTGACCTGATCTCTGAGGTCAGCTTCCATCTGGAAGGGGACTCTGATATGGCCTGGCCTAGCCAAACACCACAGATTGATGTAGTACCGTTGGTTTTAGCCTAAGAACACAGTCAGGGAGACCCCAGGCCCTACATTTTGACTGACCAGCGAGTTCCTCAAATGCCACCACTGCAGACCCCCCTTCCTCTAGCTCTTGGGCCTGAGCTCACCACATGGCTCAAGGTCATGACTCTGAGGAGAGTCTCACTGCAGCTCTTCACCAGGCCTTCTGGGAAGCAGGGCAGCAGGTCCTTCAGCAGCGTCAGCATGTGCAGCGTGGTGGTGGCCTCCTTGGAGCCTGATAGACAGAAGGGGAATTGAGACACCAGCCCCTGCCCTGCAGCAGGCCCTGTCCTGCTCTGCCAGCCACTGCCTCCCATCCACCTGCCCTCCGTTTGGCTTCCCCACCTCCAGACTTCTCTATCTCCTGGATGCAGAACTTGGCAGTGGAAACAGCAGCAGGATGATGGGCAGGGGCCTTTTCACCAAACATGAATTCACTGCCCTTGAGGACTGAGCATACTCCATGCTGGGCAGCCTTCCGGATCTGAGGGGCAAGAAGAGCAGGGGACAAGGCCAAATCAGCATTCCACCAGCATCGTGGGTGTCTGGCACAAGTATCAACCAATTAGCTTTGGCTGAACATATAGATCCAATGATGATCTAACTACTACAAATCCAGTGCTACGCCAGGGCCTTCATGTGTACAGAATCCTGAGCTGTGAAGCAAGACAAACCTTGGTTCAAATCCCTGCTCTACAACTAACTCACCAAATGGCCTTAAGCAAGCCCAACTACCTAATTTCTGAGTTTCAGTATCATCTTTAAAACAGGGGGTTCTTCATTCACTCAATCATCCGGCAAACACGGTGTGTCCACCAAGCCAGGCACTGTTCTAGGTCCTGGCAAACTGGCAGTGAATAGCAGGCAACGCACCTTCCAGCTGGGAAGCGGAAAACAAATACATAGCAGAAGGTTAAGAAGTACTTTGCAGACAATTAAGCAGGGACTGCCACTTCTTATACAGTGGTCAGGAAAGTGTCACCGCAGTGAAGTGCCACTGCAGCGGGAGCTGAAGAAGGAGAGGAAAAGATCATGTGAGCACCGAGGGAAGGAGGCATGAGAGCATCTGGGCTGATGGTGCTCAGCACTGGGAGTGATCACATGGCTGTTATTGTTACCACCTCCTGCCCTGAATTTCCAGAAGAAACAGTGGGGAACCACCACTTCCCAAGCAAGAGGTGCACTAGGCCTGTGGGGAACACTGGAATCTCCCCACAACTCTGTAGCAAAGCTGGTGGGATTATCTCTATTTCTTTTTTTTTTTCTTTTGAGATGGAGTCTCATTCTGTTGCCCAGGCTGGAGTGCAGTGGTGCAATCTTGGCTCACTGCAACCTCTGCCTCCTGGGTTCAAGCGATTCTCCTGCCTCAGCCTCCCCAGTAGCTGGGATTACAAGTGCCCACCACCATGCCCAGCTAATTTTTATAGTTTTGGTAGAGTCGAGGTTTCACTCGTTGGTCAGGCTGGTCTCTAACTCCTGACCTCAAATGATCCTCCCACTTTGGCCTCCCAATGTACTGCTCACACCTCGAGCAGTAAATTCAGGATCCAACTCAGGTCTGTGTGACTCCCCCGGCTATGCCACCCTCCCTGCCGAGGTAAACAGACATATGGGGAGAGTCCATGTCAACAGGGCAATGGCTGACAAGGCACCAGAGACTCAGACAGGGCTGACAGGGAACAGTCTCCTGGAGGAGGAAGAGCCGCCCCGCCTTCTGCATCTAAATGCATAGTGCCTCAGAGGCAGAAAGCAGAAGCCAGTACTCAGGGCAAGCTCCCCAGTGCCACTCAGCTAGCCAAGTCTGGGCTGCGCTGGGCCGAGTGGTGGCTGTCCCCTTGTCGCATTTTCTCACCTTGGGCTTGGAATGCACCGTGAAGCTCAGCAGCCCATGGTACACCTGAAGGGTCACAGGGTAGCCCCAGGCCTCCAGGTCTTGCTTCCGCAGAAGGGTGGCCAGGCAGGAAAGGACCTGGAACAAAGTCAGAGCCCTCAGTGCCATCAGCCTCGGCCAAGAGGGAAAAGAGCCCAGGTTCTCACTGACTCCAGAAAATCCCATCTGTCTGTGGTCCCCAGGGTGCCTAAACCCCTCTCAGGGAACATCCAAGCATCACCAAATCAGACAGGCTCTGGGAGATGCCAGATGAGAAACTAAACCCCAGACACTAACCCATCGGAGGACAGAGGTGGAGCCGCTGCTGGCCTGGGCTGACATGATATCCATGAAGGCTTTGGAGGTATCAGAGAACTTCTTAATGAGCACAGGGCTGGGAACACTGTGGGAAAGAACATAGACGGTCACCCCAGAGGATCCCTGAAAAGCAGCTGGTGCAGCCCCTTGTGGTACCAAGGACAGGGCAAGGGGCACTGGTGGCACAGTCACTCAGCAAGTGAGCAACAAAGAACAAAGTCAGAACAGGTGCCCACCGTCAGCCAGCTCAGTGTGCTTTCCACCTGGCATCCCTGCCTCCCTCACCTTCCCACTACCCACTCATAAACTCATACCAATTCTCTCTCCACCTCCCCTGGCAGTTCACAGCTCCAGAAAGCCCAGGGCCAACAACCCTTTCCCTCCCTTCTGCCACTCACTGCTCCAGGGATGCCCCTCCTGGAGGCCAACCCTCACACTCCCTGGTATAATGACCCAAGTCACCCAGGGCCTTGTTGTAGAATGCCACCTGATACACAAGTATCTTTTAAATTGTATTCTTTTTTTTTTTTTTTTTTGAGACGGAGTCTCGCTCTATCACCCAGGCTGGAGTGCAATGGCACGATCTCGGCTCACTGCAAACTCCGCCTCCTGGATTCACGTCATTCTCCTGTCTCAGCCTCCTGAGTAGCTGGGACTACAGGCGCCCACCACCACGCCAGCTAATTTTTTGTATTTTTAGTAGAGACGGGGTTTCATCGTGTTAGCCAGGATGGTCTTGATCTCCTGACCTCGTGATCCGCCCGCCTCAGCCTCCCAAAGTGCTGGGATTACAGGCGTGAGCCACCGCGCCCGGCCTAAATTGTATTTTAAAATTTGTGGCTGGGCACGGTGGCTAAGGCCTGCAATCCCAGCACTTTGGGAGGCCGAGGCTGGTGGATCACCTGAGGTCGGGAGTTTGAGACCAGACTGACAAACATGGAGAAACCCCGTATCTACTAAAAATACAAAACTACTGGGCGTGATGGCACATGCTTGTAATCCCAGCTACTTGGGAGACTGAGGCAGGAGAATCACTTGAACCCAGGAGGTGGAGGGTGTGGTGAGCCGAGATTGCGCCATTGCCCTCCAGCCTGGGTAACAAGAACAAAACTCCATCTCAAAAAAAAAAATAAATAAATTTCTAACTGTGGTAAAATACACATAAGATAAAACATCATTTCGGCCAGGCGCGGTGGCTCATGCCTGTAATCCAAGCACTTTGGGAGGCCAAGGCGGGTAGATCACGAGGTCAGGAGATCAAGACCATCCTGTCTAATACGGTGAAACCCCATCTCTACTAAAAATACAAAAAATTAGCCAGGCATGGTGGCAGGTGCCTGTAGTCCAAGCTACTTGGGAAGCTGAGGCAGGAGAATGGCATGAACCTGCGAGGCGGAGCTTGCAGTGAGCCAAGATGGCGCCACTGCACTCCAGCCTGGGAGACAGAGCAAGACTCCGTCTCAAAAAACAAACAAACAAGAAACTAACAAACAAACAAACCAAACATCATTTCAATGATTTTTAGGTGTATCACTCAGTACTGTTAAGTATATTCATGTTGTGGGTTTTCTTTTTTGGAGACAGGGTCTCACTTGTCACCCAAGCTGGAGTGTAGTGGCACAATTAGGCTCACTGCAATCTCTACCACCCAAGTAGCTGGGACTGCAGGTGCATGCTACCACACCTAGCTCATTTTTGTATTTTTTTGCACAGATGAGGTTTTGCCATGTTGCCCAGGCTGGTTTCAAACTCCTGAGCTCAAGCAACCCACCTGCCTCAGCTTTCCAAAGTGCTGGGATTATAGGTGTGTATCACCGCACCCAGCCAAGTACACTCACATTGTTGTGCAATCAATCTCAAAAACTTTTTCATCTTAAAGAATCAAGGTTTTTGGGTTTTTTTACTTTATTATTTATTTATTTATTTATTTTAGTGAGATGGAGTCTCACTCTGTTGCCAAGGCTGGACTGCAGTGGCTTGATCTTGGCTCACTGCAACCTCCATATCCTGGGTTCAAGTGATTCTCCCGCCTCAGCCTCCGCTGTAGCTGGGATTACAGCTGTGCACCACCACATCTGGCTAATTTTGTATTTTTAGTAGAGACAGGGTTTCACCATGTTGGCCAGGCTGGTCTCGAACTCCTGGCTGCAAGCAATCCTCCTGCCTCAGCCTCCAAAAGTGCTGGGATTACAGGTGTGACCCACTGCGCCCAGCCATGACTTTTAATTTTTATTACTCAAAACAATTTTCATTTGCTTTCTTTCTTTTTTTTGAGACAGAGTCTTACACTGTTGACAGGGCTGGAGTGCAATGGCACGATCTCAGCTCACTGCAACCTCCGCCTACTGGGTTGAAACTAACTCTCCTGCCTCAGCCTCCCGAGTAGCTGAATTACAGGCGCCTGCCACCATGCCCAGCTAATTTTTGACAGGGCTTCACCATGTTGGCCAGGTTGGTCTTGAACTCCTGACCTCAGGTGATCTGCCCACCTCAGCTTCCCAAAGTGCTGGAGTTACAGGCGTGAGCCACAGCATGTAGCCTACCCAGCTAATTTTTGTATTTTTAGTAGAGACGGGGTTTCACCATGTTGGCCAGGATGGTCTCGATCTCCTGACCTCTTGATTCGCCCGCCTTGGCCACCCAAAGTGCTGGGATTATAGGTGTGAACCACTGCACCCAGCCAAAAAAGTTTCATTTTCAATAGAGCTTTCTGACTCTGCTTTGGCCTTCAACACTTTCACAATGATTTTCTGCTCCTCAATAAGGAAAGCACACTGGATTCTGTCATGAACACACTTAGCACACATGGAACCAGGGAAGCACTGCAGGCCCTACGGACGTGCCTTTTGTTTTGGACAATCAAATGAGAACTTCAGATTTCACAGCATGAGCTCCTGAACGTCTGCCTGGGCACACACCACATGAAGATTTTGTTGCCTTCCCAACCTCCTTGGCATAAAGGTAAATGATTCTATTACCAGGGGTTCAGGACAGCCTAGTTTTGTTAGAGGTTTCTCACTGGAGGCTTATCACAGTACGTCACACGCTGGCCCGTTCCGTGTGCCTCTAGACAGTGCTCATGAAGAGCAAGTATCTTTTTAAAAAACAATTCCCTGATCCTGTTTCTCCTGTCCACATTCCCTTCTCCCTTCCACAAAAAGCCTTGGGGTTCAAACAGGAGGCAGAACTCACCGCTTCAGGACAAGGTTCAGCAGGTAAGCAACGGCGGCCAGGGACTCCGGGGACTCCACTGCTTCCATTGTTGTCATCTGAGGGCCAGATTGAGGGGGTGTGAATGGATAAAAATTTACACTGAGCAAACAGGAAAAACAGTCGGAGAACATGCACCCAGCAGAACAGTTGTGACCGAGAACCACAGTATCAGAGGTTCAAATCCTGACTGTGGCATTGTGTGGTTTTAGGCTAGCAATTTAACCTATCTGTGACTCAGTTTCTTCATTTGTAAAGTAGGGATAGTAATGCTACATACCTTGTAAGTTGTTGTGAGGTTTAATTCAATTAATATATATAAAATACTGCCGGACACATAATTAAAACTATATATATGTGGCTGGGTGTGGTGGCTCACGCCTGTAATCCCAGCACTTTGGGAGGCCGAGGCGGGCGGATCACAAGGTCAGGAGTTCAAGACCAGACTGGCCAACATGGTGAAACCTCATGTCTACTAAAAATATAAAAAGTAGCCGGGCGTGGTGCAGGTGCCTATAATCCCAGCTACTCGGGAGGCTGAGACAGGAGAATCGCTTGAACCCGGGAGGCGGAGGTTGCAGTGAGCCGAGATTACGCCACTGCACTCCAGCCTGGGCGACAGAGCAAGACTCCGTCTCAAAAAACAAAACAAAACACTATAAACATGTTTATGTGCATATATATAGAGAGAGATAGATAGAAAGACAGTTTTTTTGAGAGACAGGGCCTCCCAGGTTGGAGTACAGGTATGATCATAGCTCACTGTAACCTTGAACTCCAAAGCTCAAGAGATCCTCCCACATCAGCCTCCCAAGAAGCTAGAACTACAGGCATGCACCACAAAACTTGGCTAATTATTTTATTTTTTGTAGAGATAGGGTCTCACTATATTGCTCAGAATGGTGTCCAACTCCTAGCCTCAAGCACTCCTCCCACCTTGACCTCCCTGACCTCCCAAAGTCCTAGGATTAAAGGCCTAAGCCACCACACCCAGCCAAACACCATATACTGCCATCTAATTTATTTCATTATTCTAGAGCAGAGGTTGGCAAACTTTTTCTATGAAGGACCAGACAGTAAATATTTTCGGCTTTGCATGCACATTTGGTCTCTGTTGTATGCTGTTTTTCTATGTGTTTTAACAATTCTTTAAAAATGTAATAACCAGGCTGGGCATGGTGGCTCATGCCTGTAATCCCAGCACTTTGGGAGGCCGAAGTGGGAGAATTGATTCAGCCCAGGAGCTCAAGACAAGCCTGGGCAATGTGACGAAACTCCATCTCTACTAAAAATACAAAAATTAGCTGGGCATGGTGGCAGGCACCTGTAATCCCAACTACTCAGGAGGCTAAGCACAATCATCATTTGAACACAGGAGTTGGAGGTTGCAGCGAGCCATGATCATACCACTGCACTCCAGCCTGGGCAACAGAGTGAGATCCTGTCTCCAAACCAAAACCAAACCAACAACAATAAAAAACATCAAAAATAAAATAAAAAAAAATATATACATATATATACACACACATACATACACATATATATCTATTTATTTAATGTAATAAAAAGGCCAGGCATGGTGGCTCACAGCTATAATCCCAGCACTTTGAGAGGCTGAGGTGGGGGGGATCACCTGAGGTCGGGAGTTCGAGACTAGCCGGGCCAACATGGTGAAACCCCATCTCTACTAAAAACACAAAAATCAGCCAGGTGTGGTGGCATACGCCTGTAATCCCAGGTCCTCAGGAGGCTAAGGCATGAGAATCACTTGATACCATGAGGCAGAGGTTGTAGTGAACTGGGATCATGCCACTGTAGTCCAACTTGGGCAACAGAGTGAGACTGTTTCCAAAAAAAAAAAAAAGTAGGCCAGGCCTGGCGGCTCACGCCTGTAATCCCAGCACTTTGAGAGGCTGAGGCAGGCAGATCATGAGGTCAGGAGTTCCAGACAAGTCTGGCCAACATAGTAAAACCCCTTCTCTACTAAAAAAATACAAAAAATTAGCTGGGTGTGGTGGTGTGCACCTGTAATCCCAGTACTCGGGAGGCTGAGGCAGGAGAATCACATGAACCCAGGAGGCGGAGATTGCAGTAAGTCGAAATCATGCCATTGCACTCCAGCCTGGGGGACAGTGCGAGATTCCGTCTCAAAAAAAAAGTACTGGCCAGGTGCGGTGGCTCAAGCCTGTAATCCCAGCACTTTGGGAGGCTGAGGCGGGCGGATCACAAGGTCAGGAGTTCGAGACCAGCCTGACCAATATGGTGAAACCCCGTCTCTACTAAAAATACAAAAATTAGCCGGGGGTGGTGGCGGACGCCTGTAGTCTCAGCTACTCAGGAGGCTGAAGCAGGAAATCGCTTGAACCCGGGAGGCAGAGGTTGTAGTGAGCCGAATCGGGCCACTGCACTCCAGCCTAGGAGACAGAGCAAGACTCTGTCTCAAAAAAAAAAAAAAAAAAAGGTACTAAGTAATCAGTTGCAGTGGCTCATGCCTATAATCCCAACACTTTGGGAGGCCAGGGCAAGATGACAAGACGGTTTGAGCTCAGGAATTTGAAACCAGCCTGGACAACATAGTGAGACCCAGTCTCTTAAAAAAAAAAAAAAAAGAAAAGAAAAGAAAAGAAGAAAAGAAAGAGAAAATAGAAATGTAGCAAATACCACCAGCCTTCCTAAGCCACCTGAGAATAAATGCAGCATTTCATCTGGTCAAGGCTGTCCTCTACCCCCACATGCCAGGGGTACTCGTCTTCTCACTAAATCTTGCATAACCTGCTGCTCTGAACACTCACCCTCCAGCGGCACCCACTCACCAGAGCAGCGAAGTACTCAGTCTCTGTCTCCTTCCCTCCCTGGGAGCGAATCACCTCAGTGACAGCAGCCAAAACAGCACAAATCTGCACAGGAGGGAGAAAGCACTGTGACTATTTGAGACCCAACCCCACCCCAAGGGAGCCTCCTTTCCTTGCTCCGTCACAGATTAATCTCCGGTTAAAGCCCAGGGACAGACAAGACAGGCAACATTCAGGGCCTGGGTCCATACCAGGGGGCCCAGCAAATAAGAAGACTCAGAAAATGCTTGCTAAAATTCCACCATGAGGTACTAACCTTGTAGAAATACCTGCATGAGATGAGTGTGCAAATATTTATGTACAAGGATGTTCATGGCAGCAACAAATTGGAATGGTCAAGAAGCCATCAATAGGAGATTAATAATGTACTGTAGTTGTCTCTAATGTACTGCAGTTATCAAGGGGGGGGATTGGTTCCGGACCCCTAAAGATACCAAAATCCGAGGATGCTCAGGTCCCTTATATAAAATGGTGCAGTATTTGTATATAACCTATATATATCTTTTTTATTTTTTTTGAGACATAGTCTTACTCTGTTACCCAGACAAGAGTGCCGTGGCATGATCTCAGCTCACTGCAGCCTCCGCCTCTGGGTTCAAGCGATTCCCCTGCCTCAGCCTCCCAAGTAGCTGGGATTACAGGTGTGCACCATCACACCTGGCTAATTTCTGTATTTTTAGTAGAGATGGGGTTTCACTATGTTGACCAAGCTGGTCTTGAACTCCTGGCCTCAAGTAATCTGCTCTCCTTAGCCTCTCAAAGTGCTGAGATTACAGGTATGAGCCACCATGCCTGGCGTCCCATATACTTTAAATCATCTCGAGATTACTTATAACACCTAACACAATGTAAATGCTATATAAATAGTTGTTATACTGTATTTTTGTTGTTGTTGTTGTTTTGAGACAGAGTCTCACTCTGTTGCCCAAGGTGGAGTGCAGTGGCGCACTCTCCGCTAACTGCAGCCTCCACCTCCCAGGTTCAAGCAATTCTCCTGCCTCAGACTCCTGAGTAGCTGCGATTACAGGCATGTGCCACTATGGCAGGCTAATTTTTTGTATTTTTAGTAGAGATGGGGTTGCACCATGCTGGCCAGGCTGGTTTTGAACTTCTGACCTCAAGTGATCTGCCTGCCTCGGCCTCCCAAAGTGCTAGGGCTACAGGTGTGAGTCACCTCACCCAGTATATTATTATTATTTTAAAAAGATTTTTCAATCCATGCTTGGTTGAATCTGCAGGTGCAGAACCTGCAGATATGGAGACCCAACTGTATCATACAATAAATAATGAAACATTTAAATAGTGCATTATTCAAAAGAATGAGAACAACTATATATTAACTTATAAATATCGCTCAGTGGGGAAAAAGTTGCAGAACAGTGGATAGAAAATAAACTAATCAAGCAGGGCACAGTGGCTCACACCTGTAATCCCAGCACTTTGGGAGGCTGAGGTGGGCAGATCCGTTGAGCCCAGGAGTTTGAGACCAATCTGGGCAATACGGCAAACCTCATCTCTACAAAAAATACAAAAATTAGCTGGGTATGGTAGCAATCCCCTGCAGTCCCAGTTACTTGGGAGGCTGGGAGGCTGATCAGCCACTGCACTCCAACCTGGGTGACCAAGTGAGACTCTGTCTCAAAAAAAAAGAGAAGAAACTAATCACATTTTGGTAAACCTAAATCAAAATTGGGTAAATAATATTTTCTTTTCTTTTTTTTTTTGAGACAGAGTCTGACTCTGTCACCCAGGCTGAAGCGCAGTGGTGCGATCTTGGGTAGCTGCAACCTCCGCCTCCAGGGTTCAAGCGGTTCTCGTGACTCAGCTTCCCGAGCAGCTGGGATTATAGGCACATGCCACCACGCCAGGCTAATTTTTCAATAGAGATGGGTTTTCACCATGTTGGCCAGGCTGGTCTCAAAGTCTTGACCTCAAATGATCTGCCCACCTCAGCCTCCCAAAGTGCTAGGATTACAGGTGTGAGCCACTACGCCTGGCCTGAAAATTTAATTTTTAAATTTTAACTACTCATAATTTAAAATACTTGATCCATTTACTAGGAAACATATATTTGTAACAACCTGGCGAATAGGTTCACAGTAATTCATAGTAGGCGAATCTACTTGTACAACTATAAATGTTACGAACTCTAAATACACATGAACCAAGTATTTCCAATGAAAGGTTAGCATCTAAGTAGGGGAATATGGGTAAATTATACACTAGATTTTGAAGACTTAGTATCATAAAAATAACACTGTAGTAAAATATATTGATTATACATTGAAGTGATAATATTTTAAAGATACTGAGTTAAATAAAGTACATTATTAACATTAATTTGGGCCAGACGCAGTGGCTCACACCTGTAATCCCAGCACTTTAGGAGGCCAAAGCAGGTGGATCACCTGAGGTCAGGAGTTTGAGACCAGCCTGACCAACATGGAGAAACCCCGTCTCTACTAAAAACAGAAAATTAGCCAGGCATGGTGGCGCATGCCTGTAATCCCAGCTACTCGGGAGGCTGAGGCAGGAGAATCACCTGAATCCAGGAGGCGGAGGTTGCAGTGAGCCGAGATCGCGCCATTGCGCCCTAGACTGGGCAACAAGAGTGAAACTCTGTCTCTAGAAGAAAAAAAAAAAAAAGATTATTTTACCTGTTTCTTTCAGTTTTTAATATGGCTACTGAAATTTTTTTAATTACATATGTGGCTTGAATTTAGATTACTACTGGACAGAGCTGGTCCAGGAAGACAGACAATGACCCATTAACAGGAGCTCTGTGAATGACTCAAGTTGGGGGCTCTACCATCACATTTTATTCTTCTTCTATCATTTTGATATCATTTAGAATTCTGACATTTTTTATTTCAGTAACAAAAAATATATATAACTTTAAAGTATAGATAAAATAATAAAAGTAAGGCCAGGCACGGTGGCTCATGCCTGTAATCTCAGCACTTTAGGAGGCTCAGACCAGCTTGGCCAATATGGTGAAATCCCTTTTCTACTGAAAAGAAAAAAAAAAGAAAAAAAGAAAAAATTAGCTAGGCGTGGTGGCACATGCATGTAATCGCAGCTACTCGGGAGGCTGAGGCAGGAGAATTGCTTGAGCCTGGGAGAGGGAGGTTGCAGTGAGCGAAGTTCATGCCACTGCACTCCAGCCTGGCCAAAAGAGCGAGACTCTGTCTTAAAATAAATACATGAATTAAATTAAATTAAATTAAATTTAGTTCTTGCTAGATAAAACGTTTCCTAATCACTGTTACTCAGCATTTATTTACTCAACATATGTTTACTGAAAATACTCTGTGTAAGAAGTGCTGTGTTAGATATAGCTGAGGAGAGAAATGTTTGGAAAATATTTCTACCCTCAAGTCCTTCTTCAGCAGGGGAGATGTTCTTATAAAAAGCAGAAAGTGGAACCTGCCCTAGGAGGGGACATAAAGGGGAGGAGCGATGACACATCATCCAGAAATACCAGCTGTTGTCATCGGAAACCAGTCAGCCAGAGCTGAAGAAAAGGCATGAGTTGGCCTCTCCTCACTATCCTATGGCCCTCCTGACCCTCGCTCCTACCTCCTTGTGGGCAGCCGAGTTGGACTCCCAGAAGCGCTGCACTTTGCTGAAGGTGACGTTTGTGCAGTCGGAAAGGCCACTCAGGAAAGTGCCCGAGGACTTCTCGGTGACAGCCAGCTCTGCTTCTTCTTCCATGGGCGTCTCGGGGACTTCGCTTTTGCCCAAGCGCAAGGACCCTGACTGCAGCTCATTATGTAACTTCACAGCATCGACTGTCAGGTCACTCCTTCCTGAGAGCCAGAGGCACAAGATAAGGCCCAAATCTCCTTTTGGTCAAGAGAACAGAACCCCTGGGAAACAAACCAGCTCAGGCCAAATCGCCAACCCGAGAGGCTGAATTCTGAATACAGCCAGTCTCATAAACCCACTGTATGCCTAAAAACTTGAAAAACCAAGGAGAAAGGGAATCCTCCATGTAAGAGTTTCTGCTTGCCTGTAGCAGTGGCATAAACGCCACTGGGAATCGGCTGGGAGCTACATTGAGAGGGCCTGGAAAATAAATGAAGGTGAAAGCGCTCTGTAGAGTTATCCAAGGTCCAAGCCATCAGTCTCAACTCTGACACCCGCGGTACCTTACACAAGACATTTCCCTACTGCGGACCTCAGTTTTCGTATCTGCTAAATTGGAAGGGCTGCCCTTCAGAGAGGGCTCCAGATCCGACATCCTAAGAGATGAAAGGTCCAATGCCTGGCCCCGGACTCTCCCAGAGGCACCAGACTCATCTGGACCCAGGTCTGCCCGGAAACCCGCCGCCGGCTGAGCGTGGGTCCCAACCCAGCTACCTGACGGCCGGCTGAAGAAGCGGCTGCGGGCGGCCTGGCGGTGGCGGCAGATGGCGGGATTGCTGTCGCTGCTGTGGCCTTTCTTCCAGCGCTTCAACTTAGCTGAGACACCAGAGGGCAACTTTCCCGAGCGACCCATGTTGACTAAGCCGTGGCCGGCACTGAGCTTAAACGACCGGCTTCCAGGTACGTAGAAACACGCTCAGCACCCACGTGGATACCCTGTAGCCTTCACGTCCTCTTCTTCCGGCGTCACTTCCGGATTCGTGTGCATTACTATGGTAAAACAGTCAACATCCGGTTTTACGCCCCTTCCTGGCTTCGAATGGGGAGGAGCTCCAGGGAGATCTGTTGCTAGGGAGGAAGTTAGGTTGCTAAGGGTTCTATGGGGTTCTTACTCCAGCCAGGACCAGGTTTCAGGGCCACAGGAGTGAGCCTTATAAAACTGGAGTGTGGCCCGGCGTGGCCGGGCGTGGTGGCTCCGGCCTGTAATCCCAGCACTTTGGGAGGCTGAGGCGGATGGATCATTTGAGGTCAGGAGTTCGAGACCAGCCTGATCACCAGGGTGAAACCCTGTCTCTACTAAAATACAAAAATTAGCTGGGCTTGGTGGCGCGCGCCTATAATCACAGCTACTCGGGAGGATGAGGCACAAGAATCACTTGAACTCGGGAGGCAGAGGTTGCAGTGAGCCAAGATTGCGCCTTGGCACTCCAGCCTGGACACCAGAGTAAGACTGTCTCAAAAAAACAAAACAAAGCAAACAAAAAACTGGAATTCTTTTGCAGTTAACAACAAAAAGTTGTTTTTGAAAATCTATTTTCAAAATTAAGCCTAGAGGCCGGGCGCCGTGGCTCACGCCTGTAATCCCAGCACTTGGATCACGAGGTCAGGAGATCGAGACCACAGCGAAACCCCGTCTCTATAAAAAATACAAAAAATTAGCCGGGCGCGGTGGCGGGCGCCTGTAGTCCCAGCTACTCGGGAGGCTGAGGCCGGAGAATGGTGGGAACCCGGGAGGTGGAGCTTGCAGTGAGTGGAGATCGCGCCACTGCACTCCAGCCTGGGCGACAAAGCCAGACTCCGTCTCAAAAACAAACAAACGAACAAACAAAAAAAACAAAATTAAGCCTAGAAACATTTATATGAAAGTCATATACTCTCATATAAAAGTATATATGTAATCCCAACACTCTGGGAGGCTGAGGCAGGCGGATCGCCTGAGGTCAGGATGTTGGAGACCAGCTTGACCAACATGGAGAAACCCTGTCTCTACTAAAAATACACAATAAGCCGGGCATGGTCGCACATGCCTGTAATCCCAGCTACTCGGGAGGCTGAGGCAGGAGAATCGCTTGAACCTGGGAGGCAGAGGTTGTGGTGAGCCGAGATCACGCCATTGCACTCCAGCCTGGGCAACAAGAGTGAAACTCTGTCTCAAAAACAGAAAAAAAGAAAGAAAAAAGGTAAGTCAAAACTTATGGAGACTTGAAAGGGTGAAAATTAGCTTGACCTGAAAAGAGAAAAAAGCAGTCAGTGTCTTCTAGACAAGCTTTGCTATTTTCTTTTTTTGAGACGGAGTCTCCCTCCGTCACCCAGGCTGGAGTGCAGTGGCGGGATCTCCGCTCACTGCAAGCTCCGCCTCCCAGGTTTACGCCATTCTCCTGCCTCAGCCTCCCGAGTAGCTGGGACTACAGGTGCCTGCCACCTCGCCTGGCTAGTTTTTTTGTATATTTTAGTAGAGACGGGGTTTCACCGTGTTAGCCAAGATGGTCTCGATCTCCTGACCTCGTGATCCGCCCGTCTCGGCCTCCCAAAGTGCTGGGATTACAGGCTTGAGCCACTGCGCCCAGCTGACAAGCTTTGCTATTTTTCATTTGTTACTGGAGATACTCGGTTGCTAAGCCACCCATGGCTTATGAGAGCATTCCATCCCTAGTTAATCTCCGGTTCTCTCTCTCTCTCTCTCTTTTTTTTTGGAGACAGAGTCTTGCTCTGGCGCCCAGGCTGGAGTGCAGTGATGCGATCTCCTCTCACTGCAACCTCCACCTTTCAGGTTCAAGCGATTCTTCTGCCTCAGCCTCCCAAGTAGCTGGAATTACAAGCATGCACCACCACGCCCGGCTGATTTTTGTTGTTGTTGTTGTTGTATTTTCAGTAGAGACAGAGTTTCACCATGTTGGCCAGGTTGGTCTTGAACTCCTTACCTCAGGTGATCTGCCCACCTCCCAAAGTGCTGGGATTACAGGCATGAGCCACCACACCCGGCACCTAGCCAATTCCCAGTTCTCCTAATTCCACCTCAGAACCAGCAACCAATCCAGTTTATCCCCACTTCCCTGAGGCCCTCCTTAAAATCCTTCAACCAGATCCCAAACCTTACAGAAGACACATTTCTCTTCCCTCTTGCCCAGCAGCTTTATTCTAAAACTTCAGCAGCATTCTTTGGAAGAAGATATATATAACTAACAAAGTATATCTACAATATATAAAGAATTCCTACCAATCAGTAAGAACAAGGCAGACAATCCAATAAAAAGAATGGGCAAAAGGGACAGGTGGGTGCAGTGGCTCCTGCCTGGCCTGTAATTCCAACACTGTGGGAGGCCCGGGGGCCGGGAGTAGAGGGGAGGGAGGATTGCTCTAGCCCAGGAGTTCAAGACCAGCCTGAGCAACATCATGAGACCCCAGTCTCTACAAAACATACAAAAATTAGCTGAGCATGGTGGTGTGAGTCTGTATAGTCCAGCAACTCAGGAGGCTGAGGTGGGAGCCCAGAGAAGGTAGAGGCTGTAGTGAGCCGTGATTGCACCACTGTACCCCAGCCTGGGTGACAGAGTGAGACCCTGTCTCAATAAAGAAACAAAATTAAAAAAAAAAAAACGGATCATGAGGTCAGGAGTTCAAGACCTGGCCAACACAGTGAAACCCCATCTCTACTAAAAATACAAATAATAATAATAATAATAATAAGCTGGGCGTGGTGGTGGGTGCCTGTAGTCCCAGCTACTTGTGAGGCTGAGGCAGGAGAATTACTTGAACCCAGGAGGTGGAGGTTACAGTGAGCTGAGATTGTGCCACTGCACTCTAGCCTGGGCGCCACAGTGAGACTATGTCTCAAAAAAAAAAAAAAGAATGGGCAAAAGACATGAACAGCTGAACATCATGGTGTAGTGTACAAAAAATAAAAAAGACATGAACAGGCACTTCACAACAATGAATATCGAAATGGCCAATAAATATATGAAAAACAGGCCAGGCATAGGTAGCTCACGCCTGTAATCCCAGCACTTTAGGAGGCCGAGGCAGGAGGATCACTTGAGCCCAGGAGTTGGAGACCAGCCTGGCCAACACAGCAAGACCTGTCTCCTTAAAAACTAAGCAAAATAGCGGGGTGCAGTGGCGTGCACCCGTGGTCCCAGCTACCTGGGAAACTGAGACAGGAGAATCTCTTCAGCCCAGGAGTTTGAGACTGTAGTAAGCTATAATGGCACCACTGCACTCCAGCCTGGGTGACACAATGAGACTTTGTCTTGAAAAAAAAAAAGTAAAAGAACAGACCAGAACAGAAAAGATACTCAGTTTCATTATCAACATGGAAATGCAAATTAAAATCACAATGAAATGCCACTACACACCCACCAGAATGGCTAAAATTAAAAAGACTAGCAATACCAATGTTGGTAAGGATGTGGAGAAACTGGCAAACATGCTGCCGTTGGAGTATAAAGTGATACAACCATTTTGGAAAACTATGTGGTGGTATCTACTAAAACTGAATACATGCCTGCTCCATAACCCAGCAATACATTCCTGCGTATTTACTCAACAGAGATGTTTACTTGTATGCAAAAAAGAGATACAGGAGGATGTTCACAATGGAAATAATAAAATGTCCATCAACAGTAGAATGAGGCTGGATGCAGTGGTTCACACCTGTAATCCTAGTGCTTTGGGAGGCTGAGGCAGGAGGACTGCTTCAGGCCAACAGTTCAAGACCAATCTGGGCAAAATAGTGAGACCCCATCTTTAAAAAAATAAAATAAAAAATTATCAACATGTGGTGGCATGTACCCATACTTGGGAAACTAAGGAGGATCACTTGAGCCCAGGAATTCAAGGTTAGAGTGAGCTATAATCATGCCACTGCATTCCAGCCTGGGCAACAGAGTGAGACTCTGTATCTAAAATATAGATAGATAGATAGATAGATAGATAGATAGATAGATAGATAAAGACAGACAGGCGGACAGATAGAGCAGAATGGATAAATTGTGACATATTGACATATAATGGAATACTATAGCATTTGACTCTGTATAGCAATGAGAAGGAACTACTGCTACATATAACATCATGCATGACCTCGGTTGAGTAAAAGACTCCAGACACAAAAGAGTACATAGTTATAATCCCATTTATTTATTATTTAATTAATTATGTATTTATTTTGAGACACAGTCTTCCTCTGTCACTCAGGCTGAAATGCAGTAGCACAATCATGGCTCACTGCAGCCTTGACCTCCAGGCTCAAGCAATCCTCCCACTTCTGCCTCCCAAGTAGCTGGGACCACAGGCATGCATTGCCTTTTTTTTTTTTTAAAGATAGGGCCTCACTCTGTCACCCAGGCTGGAGTCCAGTGGCATGATCATGGCTCACTATAACCTTAAACTCTTGAATTCAAGCCATCCTCCTGCTTCAGCCTCCCAAATAGCTGGGGCTACAGACACATATCCACCACACCAAGCTAATTTTTTTTTAAGAGACAGAGCCTTGCTATGTTGCCCAGACAAATCCTGATCTCCTGGCTTCAAGTGATCTGCTTCCCTTGGCCTCCCAAAGTGTTGGGATTATAGGCGTGAGTCACCATGCCCTGCTTATATGTATATTACACTTTATGGACTTACTGAAAATACAAAATGGGCCGGGGGCAATGGCTCACGCCTGTAACGCCAGCACTTTGGGAGGCTCAGGCGGGCAGATAACTTGAGCCCAGGAGTTCGAGACCAGCCTGGGTAACATGGTGAAACCCCATCTCTACAAAAAATATGACAATTAGCCAGGCATGATGGCAGGCACCTGTAGTCCCAGTTGCTCAGAGGCTGAGGTGGGAGGATCGCTTGAATTTGGGAGGCGGAGGTTGCAGTGACTCGAGATTGTGCCACTGCACTCTAGCCTGGGTGACAGAGTGAGACTCTGTCTCAAAAAACAACAACAAAAAGTGGTCCTCACACCTAGAGCAGAGAGAGCATAAAGTGTGTTGACGTGAGAAAGCGTCGCTGCAGAGAAGACTGAAGTCAGCTCAGACTCTGGGCCTCAGCCCCTCCAAGCCTCTGGAGACATTATCACCCTCCAGTGGGGCCCTGTGCCTGGGACACAGGCTGAGACCTCAGTGGGAAGGCTGAGAAAAGGGAACTGGTGGCTGGGAGAGGAAAAGGAAGCAGAGTGTGGAAACTGTTAGAAGCAAGCTGTGCTCACGACCAGAGGTCTAGACTTGGGATAATTGCTGAAACAAGGCAGGTAAAGTGCTGGGTTCAAGACGGGACATACTTCAACTATAAACCAAGCAAGGGATTTAATCTCTCTAAGTCTCCGATTTCTGTGTTTTTTTTTTCCCTTTATTTATTTATACATTTTTTAAAACACATTCTAATGTGTTATATTGTTTAAATTTATGATAATAATTCCTTTTTTTTTTTTTTTCCTGAAATGGAGTCTCACTCTATTGCCCAGGCTGGAGTGCAGTGGCGGGATCTTGGCTCACTGCAACCTCCAACTCCTGGGTTCAGGCAATTCTCCTGCCTCAGGCTCCCAAGTAGCTGGGATTACAGGCACATGCCACCACACCCAGCTGACTATTTGCAATTTTAGTAGAGATGGGGTTTCACCATGTTGGCCAGGCTGGTCTCAAACTCCTGACCTCAAGTGATCCACCCACCTTGGCTTCCCAAAGTGCTGGGATTACAGGTGTGAACCACTGTGCCTGGCTGAAAGTTATGATAATAATTCTGAACCCACTGGGCTGCTGTGAGGATTCAGTGTGAAATTATGTATCTGTGACTGTGCATGGTGGCTTACACCTATAATCCCAGCACTTTGGGAGGCCAAGGTGGGTGGATCACCTGAGGTAAGGAGTTCGAGACCAGCCTGGCCAAGATAGTGAAATCCCGTCTCTACTAAAAATATAAAAATTAACCAGGTGTTGTGGTGCACGCCTGTAATCCCAACTACTTGGGAGGCTGAGGCAGAATCGCTTGAACCCGGGAGGCAGAGGTTGCAGTGAGCCGAAATCATGCCACTGCACTCCAGCCTGGGCAACAGAGTGGGACTCCATCTCAAAAAAAAAAAAAAATAAAAGAAACTGTGTATATGTGTCAAATTACTGTAAATGTGTAGTACTGTGCTTTACAGAGGGGTCAGTGGTGCATCTTTGCCACCAGAGGGAGTGCTACCAACAACCTGTTAGGGCTAAAACCCTATAGAGCGCCTGCAACACCAACTAGTAGGCTGGGATTTTGCAAATCAGATGGGGAGATGCAGAGGCCAAGGGTAGTGGCAGACTTCCCATCCTTTTCCTGGGCTACAGAAACCTGCTGGCCTCCAAACTGAGTCTGCGTCGTAACTGAATACAGCCCCTGGCTACATCGCCAGCCTGGTATGGGCATAGGAGGGCCCTAGGCCACCTGCTGGCCGTCCATCCTGAGGCGTCTGCTCTGAGCCTCCTTCAGGAGTCGTGCTCTATCAGAGGGAACAATAGGCATCCAAATGGCCTGAGCACAATCTCTTCCACCCCCGCACCCCAGGGCTCAGCTCTCCACCCCTGAATTCTAGCAGCAACTCCCACCCAGAGGCTCTAGCTGTGTCCATGATCAGCCACTCCACATATGGCTAATAAGGACCACTCCACCCAGTTAGACTCTCTGGGTTGGAATTCAGGTACCACCACTTGCTCTGTGACCTTGAACAACTCACCTTACTCTTCCCTGAGCCTCAGTTTTCCACATCTGTAAAACGGAGATAAGAATGCCTACCCATACGGTTTATGGGAACTAAATAACATAATGAATTTAAAGTGCTGAGCACGCTGCCTGGTACACAGTGAGCACGCAGTAAATGCGAGCTATTATTATCATCCAAAAAAACTCTTCCTCAGTTCCAAAATACCTTTCCATTAATTCTCTAAGTGAGGAGGACAGAGCCGGTGTCCTCATTTCACAGATGGGGAAACATGGTTCCAAGGGGTTCACATAGTGAGTAGAAGCCAGGAGAGCCAACGCTTAGCCCAGGATGAGCCCCCTCCCCCCATAGCACTGCTCTTGTTTTCTTGTTTTGAGATGGAGTTTCGCTCTTGTTGCCCAGGCTGGAGTACAATGGTGCGATCTCAGCTCACCGCAACCTCTGCTTCCCGGGTTCAAGCGATTCTCCTGCCTTAGACTTCCCGAGTAGCTGGGATTACAGGCATGTGCCACCAAGCCTGGCCAATGTTGTATTTTTAGTAGAGACAGGGTTTCTCCATGTTAGTCAGGCTGGTCTCGAACTCCCGACCTCAGGTGATCCGCCTGCCTCGCCCTCCCAAAGTGCTGGGATTATAGGCGTGAGCCATCGTACCTGGTCTGCACTGTTCTGCAAGGCTCCTGTGGAGGGAACAGAGCTGCCACACCCAAAGTTCTGAGGCCATGGGGAGCAGTAAGGCCAGTTTTAGGTCAGCAAGTTGTAATCTGTTATGACACTGGGCAAGAGGAAAGGGAAATTGAGGCTTAGCCTCTTGCCTCAAAGAGGAAGCAGATGGTCTGGGTGTTTAACCTGGGGCTCAAGCTCAGGGCATTTTGACCAACCCGTTGTGGTTGCAGCTTCTCCGGATGGTTTTCCTAACTGCTGGAGCTGTGTTAAAGCCCAGGCTTTGGACTTAGGAAGACTGGGTTTGGAGCCACATCCCAGCTGTGTGACCCAGGGCAGGCGGCTGAGCTCTGTGAGCCACTGTCTCCTCATGTGAAAATGGGGTTGCTGTTATGAGACTAAAATGAGATAATGCATGTGAAATCCTTAGCCCAGTGCCTGGCATAGCACTGCTGCAGGGGTCTAGCATCCCTCGGCTCCTGGGGCATTACAATTCCATTTGATGCTGGGTGTGGTGGCTCCCGCCTGTAATCCCAACACTTCGGGAGGCCAAAGTGGGAGGATCGCTTGAGTCCAGAAGTTCAAGACCAGCCTGTGCATCATGGAGAAACCCCAACTCTACAAAAAATACAAAAATTAGCCAGGCATGGTGATGTGCGCCTATAGTCCCAGCTACTCGGGAGGCTGAGGTGCAGGAGGTCAAGACTGCAGTGAGCCATGATTGCACCCCTGCACTCCAGCCTGGGTGACAGAGTGAGAACCTATCTCAAAAAAAAAAAAAAAAAAAAAAAAACAAAAACAAAAAAAAGCGTGCTTTCTAGAGTAACTCTTGGGGAAAGAGCCTGGTGTGCTGGAGAGGAAGCATGTCTCCTCCTAGGCTGAGGAAGACTGGAATCTGGGCATGGCAGGGGACTCTGCTTAATGGAGAGGACTGCTCTCTCTCCACTTACCCCAAAATTAAACTGTTCCCCATTTACCACTTCAAATTCTTCATTCTTCTCAGGGCCTCTATATCAGCAAGGAATTGTGTTCAGCTGCTATAAGAGACGCTACAGTGGCTTAAACAGGCAATGGTGTCATATTCACGATCCAGGTGGAGGCCTAGTATAGGAAGGAAGGGAGGAAGAGCCAAAAGGTGCACCTTCCAGCCAACTCAGTTCCACTTATACCTGATTGACTAGAATTTAGTAATTTGGCCAAATTTAGCTGCAGAAGGGACTGGGAAATTTAGTCTTTTAGTTGGGTAAGTTGCAGCTCATGCCCTGTGCCTATTGAGAGAGGGAAGAATTGGCCTGGTATGGTGGCTCACGCCTGTAAACCCAGCACTTTGGGAGGCCAAGGTAGGCGGATCACTTGAGGTCAGGAGTTCGAGACCAGCCTGACCAATATGATGAAACCCCGTCTCTACTAAAAATACAAAAATTAGCTGGGTGTGGTGGCGCATGCCTGTAATCCCAGCTACTCGGGAGGCTGAGACAGGAGAATTGCTTAAACCCGGGAGGTGGAAGTTGCAGTGAGCTGAGAAGGCGCCATTGCACACTCCAGCCTGGGCAACAACAGTGAAACTCCATCTCAAAAAAAAAAAAAAAAAAAAAAAAAAACGAAGGGAAGAATTGATACTGGGGAGGCAACTAGCAGCCTCTGAATCTCAGCTGGGTGTTAGGAGGACTGGTTATGATCAATTTAACTGAGTTACATACTCAAAAGTTATTTCTTGAGCACCTATTATGTGCAAGGTACTATGCTAAGCACACATATGAAAGTATTTAAAGAAGCTTATGGCTAGGCACAGTGGCTCACGCTTGTAATCACAGCACTTTGGGAGGCCGAAGTGGATGGATCACATAAGGTCAGGAGTTCGAGACCAGCCAGACCAACATGGTGAAACCCTATCTCTACTAAAAATACCAAATAAGCTAGGCACAGTGGCACATGCCTGTAGTCCCAGCTACTTGGGAGGTTGAGGCAGGAGAATCACTTGAACCCAGGAGGCTGAGGTTGCAGTGAGCAGAGATCACGCCATTGTACTCCAGCCTGGGTAACAAGAGAGAAACTCCATCTAAAAAGACTCTTGGCAGTGTGTGGTGACTCATGCCTGTAATCCCAGCACTTTGGGAGGCTGAGGTGGGTATATTACCTGAGGTCAGGAGTTCGAGACCAGCCTGGCCAACATGGTGAAACCCCGTCTCTACTAAAAATACAAAAATTAGCTGGGCATGGTGGCGCATGCCTGTAATCCCAGCTACATGGGAGGCTGAGGCAGGAGAATCACTTGAGCCCGGGAGGCAGAGATTGTAATGAGCTGAGATTGTGCCACTAAACTCCAGCCTGGGCGACAGAGCAAAACTCTGTCTCAAAAAATAAATTTAAATAAATAAATAAAAAAAGAAATAAAAAGACTCTTGCTCTGCCTTAAGAAACCTACAGGGGATAATTAGCTAGGCATGGTGGCACATGCCTGTAATCCCAGCTACTTGGGAGGCTGAGGCATGAGAATGGCTTGAACCTGGGAGGTGGAGGTTGCAGTGAGCCAAGATCGCACTGCGTCACTGCATTCCAGCCTAGGCGACAGCAAGATACTCTGTATCCGAAGAAAAAAAAAAAAAAGAAACCTACAGGGGAGTGGTGAAAAGACAAGCACAAAACTCTTCGGTTTTCTTATTTATAAATTGAAGATGTTGTACCCAGAGCTCTCTAAAACCCCTGGTAACTTTATTGTTCACTGATGCTCAATTAATAGAATTGCATTTTGCTTCTCTGCTTCCCCCATCTGACCATCTGACTGTGAAACCCCTGATTACAGGAACCATGTCTGGTCTACCCTGGTGCCAGCAGAGCCTACCACAGTGTGTGGCTCAATACATCTGCTTGCCAAGTGAACACATGATTTATGCAGAGCTCAGCAAGGGGCACAAGAGAAGTTCAGATAAAGCTCTTAGGGTGTCTAAGAGGGGCTGTCTGAGGTATATCTTTTATGTCTGTCAACCAGGCTGGAATGCCGTAGTCATGCAGGCTGGAATGCCATCACGGTTCACTGGAGCCTTGACCTCCTAAGCTCAAGCGATCCTCTCACTTTAGCCTCCCAGGTAGCTGGAACTACAGGCGTATACCACCATGCCCAGCTAATTTTTTTTTCTTTTTTTAGACAGAGTCTCGCTCTGTCGCCCAGACTGGAGTGCAGGGGCGTGATCTCAGCTCACTGCAAGCTCTGCCTCCTGAGTTCATGCCATTCTCCTGCCTCAGCCTCCCGAGTAGCTGGGACTACAGGCGCCTGCCACCACACCCGGCTAATTGTTTTTGTATTTTTAGTAGAGATGGGGTTTCACTGTGTTAGCCAGGATGGTCTCCAGCTCCTGACTTCGTGATCCACCCGCCATGACTTCCCAAAGTGCTGAGATTACAGGCATGAGCCACTGTGCCAGGCCAAGCCCAGCTAATTTTTAAATTTTTTGCAGAGACAAAGTCTCCTTATGTTGCCCAGACTGGTTTCAATATTCTGGGCTCAAGCAATCCTCCTGCCTCAGCCTCCCAAAGTGTTGGGAT
>NC_045442.1:36274062-36294835 GCF_002776525.5 Piliocolobus tephrosceles | reverse complement strand
AAAAAAAAAAAAAAAAAAAAAAAAAATGGGGAAACCAAAGCTAGGGAAAGATTCCCAATAGCAGTAAGTGGGGAGTTAAAACTGTAATTTACTCCTCTCCCAATTCCTGTTCTTTATCACCATTTGGTTATCAAGCAATGAAGGAAGCCTAGCTCCCACATCTAGAGTTCACAGGCTGGTTGGGGTAGCAGTAAACAATCCCTGTGGCAATCAGTGCCATCATCCAGGTATGGCCAGGAGCTATGGGAGCCCAGAGCCTGGCAGACTCTAGTCATGTCTAAGAGGGAGTCAGGGCCAATTTTTGGGTGAGGTGATGTTGGAGCTGAGTGCTGTAGCATGAACTAGAATTGACCAGGAAGCTGAGGGTGGCTGTTCAGGCCAGGCAAGGCAATAGCAGTTACAAAGGCACAGGGGCAAGTAAGAACATGATGTGTTTGCTCTAGATGCCGGCAAGACATGAGTCACTGATGCATTAGAGACTGCTGCACCAGTACAGGCAAGAAACCATAAGGGCTGAAACTAAGAATGTGGCAGTGGGGGCAAAGAGGGAAGGACAGACTGGAGAAGGTATCGAGGAGGGAGAATGGCACATGAAGGCTAGCGCTTATGAGGGGTAAGCAGGGTTGTCGTGTACAGTTGTGAAGTCTGTGGACTGCTTAGTTTCCCAGATGAGGGGTCTGAAATTCAGTCTTCATTGCTGCCTTGTACAGAAGAAGAGTTGGCCTTTTTTTTTTTTTTTTTTTTTTTTTTTTGAGGCGGACTCTAGCTCTGTAGCCCAGACTGGAGTGCAGTAGCAGTTTCAACTCACTGCAGCCTCTGCCTCCCAGACTGAAGCAATTCTCCTGCCTCAGCCTCCGGAGTAGCTGGGATTATAGGGGCCCGCCCCCATACCCAGCTAATTTTTGTATTTTGGTAGAGATGGGGTTTCACCATGTTGGCCAGGCTGGTCTTGAACTCCTGGCCTCAGGTAATCTGCCCGCCTCAGCCTCTTAAAGTGCTGGGATTACAGGCGTGAGCCACCATGGCTGGAGTTTGCCTTTTTCTCATTCACCAGTGACACCATAGAGGCATATGATGTGTACAGGTATATGAGGCTCAGAGGCATGGAGGCAATGACACCACAGAGGAAGTGAGAATAAATCACTCCCAGGAAGGCAAGATTCCAGAATATGAGTGTGTCTAAAGAAAAGACCACCTCTCAATATCTGAACCAAAAAGCTGCATTTACTACAGTATTTACTTAAGGGAGCAGAGCTGGGCCTGTTAGGTGCAATCCCTGTGAGTGGAGCAGGGCACTGATCTTATATATAAGGTGCCAGGAGTTGAAGATCAATGGTGGGCACATATCAAGGGAGGTAGTGTTTAGGGACTGGTTGGTCAACCAGTGTGGCTGTTACCAATTGGCTGGCTGTCAGATGTCTGGTCACTGAGGAAAATTGTTCAGCTGAAGGGAGATGAATTGTCTTTAAGTGGCTTAAAACTGGTTATGGTGGTGACTTGTTGCCATGGCAACGGAACAGTCTTTCCTGTGGGTATGAACTTTTGTTTCCCCCTCAGTGACTGGTAACACAAAGCATTCACTCTCAGAGGTTGCTTTCCTTTATGAAGGACCATGTTGGCTCTGGGGAGAGAAGTTCACGGGCTGGCTAGGGTCAGAATACTTGCCTGGCCCAGGTATTCAAAGGTCCAGTTCATCACCTCTCCAAGATCCTGTGGCTGAGGTGTTTCCAACACAGGGATCAGGGAAGTTAGTTGCATTGTAGGGAACATACCTAATCAGAAATGGGACCTAGGGCTGGGTGCAGTGGCTCACACCTGTGATCCCAGCACTTTGGGAGGTCAAAGCAAGAGGATCCCCTGAACCTAGGAGCTTGAGACCAGTCTGGCCAACATAGTGAGACCCCATTTCTTAAAAAAAAAAAAAAAAAAAAAAAGCCTGGGCACGGTGGCTCATACCTGTAATCCAAGCACTTTGGGAGGCCAAGACGGGTGGATCACCTGAGGTCAGGAGTTCGAGAGCAGCCTGAACAACATGGTGAAAGCCCGTCTCTACTAAAAAATCTAAAAAATTAGCCGAGCGTTATGGTCGGTGCCTGTAATCCCAGCCACCTGGGAGGCTGAGGCAGGAGAATCCCTTGAACCCGGGAGGCAGAGGTTGCAGTGAGCTGAGATCGTGCCACTGTACTCTAGCCTGGGCGTTACAGAGCAAGACTCCGTCTAAAAAAAAAAAAAAAATTAGCTGGGAGTGAGGCACATGTTTGTAGTCTCAGCTACTTGGGAGGCTGAGATGGGAGGATCGAGCTCAAGAGTTTGAGCTCAGGCTGCAGTGGGTCATGATCACGCCACTGCACTCCCACCCACAAGACACAGTGAGACCTTATCTCAAAAAAAAAAAAAAATCAGAAATGAGACCTAGGAGCCCGGACTCCCAGTCACTTCTTCCGTAAAGGAGACTATGAAGTGCTGGTGGGCAGTGTGGTGCAGCTGGCCAGACCTCACAGCCAGCTTTTGCCCCTGCCTTCTCCACAGAGGCCTCTCCTTAGTCCTTCCTTTATGTCTCTCCTTGGGCTTAGTAGGAACCACATGTGTTTGTTTGCCCAACCATAATCCTGAGAACTATCCCTGGAGCTGCCATGGGAGGTTCTGAGCTCTGCCAGGACTCGGATAAAAGCAGATGGGTGCTTTTCTGCAGCTCAGCGGCCACTTACATCCATCCGAGCTACCCGCACACTTTACTCCCATTGAGCAATGGCTTCTGGTAGGTAGGCTCGGGTGGGTGGGTTTGTTTTTTAAAATAATTGTTTAAAACTTTTGGTCAGGCGCTCAAGCCGGTAATCCCAGTACTTTGAGAGGCTGAGGTGGGTGGATCACCTAAGGTCAGGAGTTCAAGACCAGCCTGGCCAACATGGTGAAACCCCATCTCTACTAAAAATACAAAAATGAGCTAGGCATGGTGGCACAAACTTGTAATCCCAGCTACTCAGGAGGCTGAGGCAGGAGAATCACTTGAACCCAGGAGGTGGAGGTTGCAGTGAGCTGAGATTGTGCCACTGCACTCCAGCCTGGGTGACAGAGTGAGACTCTGTCTCAAAAAAAAATAAAATAAAATGAAAAATAAAGTGTACAATTCAGTGGTTTTTGGTATCTTCACAGATGTGTGCAACATCACCACAGTCAACTTAAAACATTTTCGGCACCTCAAAAAGAAACCCCACCCCCTGTATTTATCACCCCCAACCCTCCCAGCCCCTGGCAATCACTACTCTACTTTCTGTCTCTATAGATTTGCCTATTCTGGACATTTCATATAAGTAAAATCATACACCATGCAGTCTATTGTAACTAGCTTCTTTGGCTCAGCATAATGTTTTCTTTTCTTTTCTTTCTTTCTTTTTTTTTTTTTGACAGAGTCTCACACTCTCGCCCAGGCTGGAGTGCAGTGGTGCGATCTCCGCTCACTGCAAGCTCCGCCTCCCAGGTTCACACCATTCTCCTGGCTCAGCCTCCCGAGTAGCTGGGACTACAGGTGCCTGCC
This sequence comes from Piliocolobus tephrosceles, assembly GCF_002776525.5. Classification (NCBI taxonomy): domain Eukaryota; kingdom Metazoa; phylum Chordata; class Mammalia; order Primates; family Cercopithecidae; genus Piliocolobus; species Piliocolobus tephrosceles. The sequence continues at coordinate 36,291,300 of NC_045442.1, read as the reverse complement.
ACCGTGCCCGGCTAATTTTTTGTATTTTTAGTACAGACTGGGTTTCTTTTTTTTTTGAGACGGAGTCTTGCTCTGTCGCCCAGGCTAGAGTGCAGTGGCCGGATCTCAGCTCACCGCAACCTCTGCCTCCTGGGTTCACGCCATTCTCCTGGCTCAGCCTCCCGAGTGGCTGGGACCACAGGCGCCCACCACCTCGCCTGGCTAATTTTTTGTATTTTTAGTAGAGACGGGGTTTCACCGTGTTAGCCAGGAGGGTCTCGATCTCCTGACCTCGTGATCCGCCCGTCTCGGCCTCCCAAAGTGCTGGGATTACAGGCTTGAGCCACCGCGCCCGGCCCCAGACTGGGTTTCACCGTGTTAGTCAGGATGGTCTTGATTTCCTAACCTTGTGATCTGCCTGCCTCAGCCTCCCAAAGTGCTGGGATTACAGGTGTGAGCCACCGTGCCCAGCCATCTCAGCATAATGTTTTCAAGGTTCATCCATGTGTGGCATAGATCAGTACTTCCTTCCTTTTTATAGCCAAATAACATTCCATTGTATGGATGTATCATATTTTGTTTTGTTTTGTTTTGTTTGAGACACAGTGTCAATCTGTCGCCCAGGCTGGAGTGCAGTAGCATGATCTCAGCTCACTACAACCTCCGTGTCCCAAGTTCAAGCGATTCTCCTGCCTCAGCCTCACGAGTAGCTGGGATTACAGGTGTGTGCCACCATACCTGGCTAATTTTTAGTAGAGACAGTGTTTCACCATGTTGGCCAGGCTGGTCTCAAACTCCTGGCCTCATGTGATCTGCCTGCCTCAGCCCCGCAAAGTGCTGGGATTACAGGTGTGAACCACCACACCCAGCCACCATGTTTTGCTTATTCATTCATCAGCTGATGGACTTTTGGGTTGTTTCCACCTTTCGGCTATTGTGAAAAATGCTGCTATGAACATTTGTGTAGGAATTTTTGTGTGGATATGTTTTCATTTCTCTTGAGTATATACCTAGGAGGGGAATTTCTGGGTCATATGGCAACTCTATGTTTAACCACTGAGAAACTCAGGTGGGTTTTTTCTTTTTTAATTTTTTTGAGATGGAGTCTCGCTCCGTCGCCCACGCTGGAGGACAGTGGTAGGATCTCAGCTCACTGTAACCTCCGCCACCTGGGCTCAAGTGAGTCTCCAGTCTCAGCCTCTTAAGTAGCTGGGATTACAGGTGTGTGCCACCACACCTGGCTAATTTTTTTTTTTTTTTTTTTTTGTTCTTGTTGTTTGTTTTTGTTTTGAGACGGAGTCTCACTCTGTTGCCCAGGCTGGCGTGCAGAGGCGCCATCTTAGCTCACGGCAATGTCTGTCCCCCGGGTTCAAGCGATTCTCCTGCCTCAGCCTACCGGGTAGCTGGGATTACAGGCACCCACCATCACACCTGACTAATTTTTTTGTGTATTTTTAGTAGAGATGGGGTTTCGCCATGGTGGGCAGGCTGGTCTCGAACTCCTGACCTCAGGTTATCTGCCTGCCTCAGCCTCCCAAAGCATTGGATTACAGGTGTGAGCCACCATGCCCAGCCTAATTTTTGTATTTTTAGTAGAGATGGGGTTTCACCATGTTGGCCAGGCTGATCTCAAACTCCTGACCTCAAGTCATCCACCCACCTCGGCCTCCCAAAGTGTTGGGATTATAGGCGTGAGCCACCGCTCCCAGCCCCATGTGGGTTTCTGATGGTTGTTGTTTCTTGTCCATATTTCTTAGGCTGGTCAACATTGAGCCTGCTCTGGATGACAGCTCTGGGAGACTGGATATTTTCCTTCACTGCAGTCAGAAATATAACAGCTCCTGCATGTAAACTCAGCACTTCGGGAGGCCGAGGCGGGAGGATCACCTGAGCCGGGAAGTTTGAGGCTGCAGTGAGCTATAATCATGCCACTGCACTCCAGCCTGGGTGACAGAGAAAGACTCTGTCTCAAAAAAAGAAAAAAAGGAATATAACAACCACCAGTTCCCCTGTTCCACCTCTGACAAAATCCTTAATATTGGATACTTGGCCACCTTGCCATCAGCTGACAGGTACCTTTAATAGCTTTCCTTAGTCAATTGGTAAGTAGCCACTGAATGCTGACCTGAAAGCACCTGATCGATTTATAGACTATACTGTGGCAGCCATGAGAACACACTCTTCCAATGTCATAGAGCAGCAGCTGATTTTTTTTTTTTTTTTTGAGATAGAGTCTTGCTCTGTTGCCCAGGCTGGAGTGCAGTGGCATAATCTTGGCTCACTGCAGCCTCCAACTCCTGGGTTCAGGCAGTCCTCCCATCTCAGCCTTCCGAATAACTGGAACTACAGGCATGCACTACTATATGGGCTAATTTTATTTTATTTTAAACATTTTTTAATTAATTAATTAATTCATTTATTTATTTTGAGACAGTCTTGGTCTGTCGCCCAGGCTGGAGTGCAGTGGCGTGATCTGGGCTCACTGCAACCTCTGCCTCCCGGATTCAAGCGATTCTCCTGCCTCAGCCTCCCGAGTAGCTGGGATTATAGGCACCTGCACCACACCCGGCTACTTTTTGTATTTTTAGTAGACATGAGGTTTCACCATGTTGGCCAGTCTGGTCTTGAACTCCTGACCTCATGATCCACCCACCTCAGCCTCCCAAAGTGCTGGGATTATAGGCGTGAGCCACCACACCCGGCCTATCTTTTTATTTTTATTTTTTTTTAAGAAATGGGGTCTCACTGTGTTGCCCAGACTGGTCTTGAATTCCTGGACTCAGGTGATCCACCTGCCTCGGCCTCCCAAAGTGCTGGAATTACAGGCATAAGCTACCGTGCCCAGAGCAGAGAGCTGATTGGCTGAGGGCCCCTCCCAGCATTCAGAGGCTGTGCTGCCCATGGGCTGCATCCAGCCATGATTTAGCATCCCTGTATCGAGAATGTGAAGGCAGGCTGGTCTTGGGAGCCCGAGGACCCCTCTAAAGGGTAACTTTGGCTGGAATAGCCCCCCACAGGCTTGCCAAATTTTCCCCAGAAATGCATTTGCAATCTAAGACGACACTGCCACCCATCAAACCTTCCTTCCTCCTTCCCTTACTCAGCATCACACCTGCGCTCCCAGCCCCATTTCCTGTCACAGACACATCTAATATATTTCCTGCAAATCCTGTCTTGGCAACTGCTTCTCGGAGATCCTGGACTAACACACTGCTAACCTCCCAACAATTCACTAAACTTGATGCAAATCAATCCCAAATAACTAAGTTTCTGCCAGTTTTGTTTTGGTTTTTTTTTTTTAAATGTTTTTAGAGACAGGGTCTCACTTTATTGCCAGGCTGGAGTACAGTGGTTATTCACATGTGTGATCATAGCGTATAGAAGCCTTGAACTCCTGACCTTAAGCCATCCTCCTGCTTTAGCCTCCTGAGGAGCTGGGACTACAGGCACGTGCCTCCTGTGCCCAGAATGTCAGCTTGTTTTGAATGCACAATTTTGAGGTCAGGCTCAGTGGCTCACACAGGCAATTCCAGTGCTTTGGAAGGCCAAGGCAGGAGGATCGCTTGAAGCCAGGAGTTTAAAACTGGCTTGTGCAACATAGGGCGACCTCATCTCAAAAACAAAAAAAGTGATCCAAGATTAATATAGACTGAGAAATCAGTTTCATGTGAATGAAAGCAGAAGGGTCAAAATTTGCTTATTGCCCTGCTTTGAGCATTTTACCATTACAGTTTTCACACAGGGTCTAGTGGCAGAGGGCTTGGTGCACACCAGGTGGTTTTGCGAGTGCCATAAATTTAAAAAAGAAAGAAGGCTTGGACTAAAGCCCGGCCTTATACTAAGTCTGACAATGCCGGGGGTATCAGGGAAGCCCATGTGCTGTCAGGGGAGCCCTTGAGGAAGCCGCAGCCTGCCGGAGAGCCCTCCTCTCTTTCCTGGCAGCACCAGCTCCAGCTGTTTACCTGCAGATGGCAACTGCATTTCGGGCGGGGGCAGTCCAAGTCTCTGAAGCACTGCTTTCTCTCCTAGAACCTGAGTCTTGAGGCATCATCTGGGCTCACGCCCTCTATGAGGCATAAATCCTCTCCTCTTCAGACACCAGCTGAGCTGGGAGATGTGAACAACAGGCGATGAGTTTGCAAGATGGTTCAACTATGGACATGTGGTGTCCTCACAGGAGTCCTGTGGGCTGAACGGCAGCTGCCCCTCCTTCCACCCAGCACAAAACTTGGTTTGTCTCGCTCACTCTAAATCTGGGCCTTCAATGAATGTTCAGTCCTTGATGAGGGAGTTCTGTGGAAAAAAAAAAAAAAACCGGAAAGGAAGGCTGGAGAGGACTTTATTAGCCTAAGGGGCAATGGAAGGTAAAAGGGCTGTGACTCCTGGTTAGCTTTTTTTTTTATTGTTTTTTGTTTTGTTTTGATTTTTTTTCTGGTAGCTTCTTTATCTCAGTGTTTTTTGTTTTCCTTTTCTTTTCTTTTTTTTTTTTTTTGAGACAGGGTCTCACTCTGTCACCCAAACTGGAGTACAGCGGTGCAATCACAACTTACTGAAGCCTCGACTTCTGGGGCTCAAGCAATCCTCCCACCTCAGCCTCCCTAGTGGCTGGGACTACAGGTGTGCACCACCACGCCCGGCTAATTTTTGTATTTTGTTGTAGAGACAGGTTTTCGCCATGTTGCCCAGGCTGGTCTCAAACTCCTGGGCTTAACTGATCCCCTTGCCTGGGCTTCCCAAAGTGCTGGGATTACAGGCATGAGCCACCATACCTAACTCTTATCTGAGTTTTTGTAACAGTTTGACAAATGAGCTTGTTGTTGGAAAATTGTAAGAGTCCTGGGAATTTCTCTGGGGCCTCAGGAATGAAACACTGCTCTACAAGGGGAGGCTTTCTGTCCTCGAATTCAGGGTTTAGGGGCTGGCTGGAGGCCTCGGGTAGAGATGAAGGCCCAGTTAGGATTTCCTTCACTGGAGTCCATCATTGATGAGTGCCTTGACTGGGGGTTGCCTGCTAAGAGGGCACAGAGCACAGATCCTCCACTGACACCCCCGCAGGAAGCAGGACTTGGTGGCCCCACTTACTCCCTACAGGATAGGAAAAGAGGGCAGTGCCCTGGTGAGGAGCTGTACAGGGGGTCCCTCAGGATGCTTGCTGGGAGGGGTGGGGAGGGCACAGGACGTGCTGGGACCTCGCTGGGAGCTAAGCCCCTCCCAGCTGATTTATTTTTAGGACCAGTAATGCTCGCCTGCGTGTGCCTCGAGCTTCAGAAGGCCCAGGAATCAACCCGACAAATGCCTTTTTGTGCTGTGTTCAGTAGAGATAAGATTAAAAAATAAATTAGTAGAGGGCAAAAAACAGTGGTTTACTCTCTTTACTGGCATTCAAGAAACTTCTTTGGTTTGATAGGCTTTAAGCTTCTTCCCAGATTTAAAATGCTGTGATTGGCACTAAATGGACCCTATCTCTGCCCAGGAATTCTGGCTTCTGGCTGCAAAGCCTTTGGGGTCCTTGCAATGGGGCAGGCATAACCTCCCATATTCCCTCCCTCAATCTTCCTTTCCTGCCTCGCTCTCTTTTTTTTATTTTTGAGACAAGGTCTCACTCTGTCACCCAGATTGAAGAGCAGTGTTGCAATCATGGCTCACTGCAGCCTCAACCTCCTAGGCTCAAGCGATCCTCTCACCTCAGCCTCCCAAGTAGCTGGGACTACAGGCACACACCACCACGTCCAGCTAATTTTTGTATTTTTTGTAGTGATGGGGATTTGCCACGTTGCCCAGGCTGGCTGCTCTCACTTCAGCCTCTCCAAGTGCTGAGATTATAGGTTTGAGCCACCATGCCCTCCCTGCCTCTCTCTTCTGATAAAGGAAGCCCTGACTTTGGAGTCCTTCCCTGTGGATCACCTCTGATAAATCTAGTCTCTTGTTCATCTGCTCTTTTATTTATTTATTAAAAAAAATTTTTTTAAAGACTAGTAAAGTGCAGTAGTGAGAAGTGGGGAAAGGGTAGGACAAGGAGTTTGATCTGTAACTGACTGTGAACAATCAATTGAGGTAACTCCTGACCTTCAGACCAGCCTCATCAGCCCTTTTGAATGGCTCCTCTCAGTTTCTTCATCTGGAAAATGTGAACTGTGCATGACAGGAGGTAGGTGGGGATTTGTAGTGGAGAATTCTCAAGGTCTCTCCCAGCTCTGACACTTGGGGACCCAGGGAGTCTACCAAGGGCAAAGGCATCACCCTAAGTGCAAGTTCGTGTGTGGGGGTGTATGAAATAGTTAAGATGAAGTGCCCATCCTCAAGGAGTTTGCAGTTGAGTAGCTCAGAGGCATGCATAATAAATCTCAGGCAGGCCCAGTGCGGTGGCTCATGCCTGAAATCCCAGCATTTTGGGAGGCCAAGGCGGGTAGATCACGAGGTCAAGAGGTCGAGACCAGCCTGACCAACATGGTGAAACCCCATCGCTACTAAAAATACAAAAATGAGCTGGGCGTGGTAGCAGGCGTCTGTAATCCCAGCTACTCGGGAGGCTGAGGCAGGAGAATGGTTTGAACCCAGGAAGCAGAGGTTGCAGTGAGTCGAGATCACGCCACTGCACTCCAGCTTGGGTGACAGGGCGAGATTCCATTTCAAAAAGAAAAGCAAATAAATAAAATAAAAATCAATCAATCAATAAATCTCAGATAGATATCCAGGAAGTGAGGCATATCAGAGTTCATCAGAATTCGAAGGAGATACAAGATTCCTTCTGGAGGCAGAGGGGGTTGGTGAAGGGAATAAAGTAGGGTTCCCGAGTTCCTTTCCGAGGCCAGTGGCGCAGATGCTTTTGGCTTCCCAAACAAAGAATCCCAGTTATTGCCCAACTCTGATCCTGGCAGGCAAGTCTTCCCCTACCAGGCAGCCACACTCACACCTTCTGAATTGGTGGCTCATTAAATCTTTTTTGCCTTCTTAATCACACTGTTAATAATACTTATTTTTATTTTATTTTTTTGAGACTGAGTCTCACTGTTGTTGGGTCAGGCTGGAGGGCAATGGTGCGATCTCAGCTCACTGCAACCTCCACCTCCCGGGTTCCAGCGATTCTCCTGCCTCAGCCTCCTGAGTAGCTGGGATTATAGGCACCCACCACCACACCTGGCTAATTTTTGTATTTTTAGTAGAGATGGGGTTTCACCATATTGGCCAGGCTGGTCTCGAACTCCTGACCTCAGGTGATCCACCCATCTTGGCCTCCCAAAGTGCTGGGATTACAGGCGTGGGCCACCGTGCCCAGCCAATAATATTTATTAATATAATATTACCGGCCGATAATATCACTGGCCAGGTGTGGTGGCTCACGCCTGTAATGCCAGTACTTTGGAAGGCCAAGGCGGGAGGATCACCTGAGCTCAGGAGTTTGACACCAGCCTGGCCAACATGGTGAAACCCCGTTTCTACCAAAAATAAAAAATTAGCCAGGCGTGGTGACGGACACCTATAATCCCAGCTCCTCGGGAGGGGGAGGCTGCGGCAGGAGAATTGCTTGAACCTGGGAGGCGGAGGTTTCAGTGAGCTGAGATCATGCCATTGCCCTCCAGCCTGGGTGACAGAACAAGACTCCATCTAAAAAAATAATATATATATATATAATATATTTAAAATTCGTGACTAGTTGTTTCCATTCATGATCTCATCTATTTCTCACAACAGGGCTTTGCTTAGGTGGGTATGAATATGATTACAGACAGGGAAATGGGATGAGAAGTTGAGTGACTCGTGGCAGGCCCCAGAGCTAACCAGAAACAGGAATATTTGAACTTGAGTTTCCGAGAACATCTTCTTCCTACTCACATTTCTTACTCATTGCAGAAATGAGAGAACCCAGTGAGGAGACGAGGTGACAAGGGCACAGAATCTTGAATGTCTTGAGAGCAGGAGAAGGAGAAGAAAACATGGTAGGAGTCAGGCTAGGAGCATGGATTTGGGCCAAAGCAGGACAAAAAGCCAAGGTTAAGGCTGGAACAGCTCTCCCTGGGAGTGTCTGAACAACAGATTAGGATGACTGAGCAGCAGGAAAGATCAGAGGGAGAACTGCCTATGAGACAGGCTCCTCAGCAAAACTCCCATAGGGGTGACACCCCTGGGGCTTGAACTATAAGCCCTTTGAGGGCATTCTAGCTTGGCAGCTCTAGGGTCCTGTGAGTTCTGGTGCAGCTTCTAGGGCTGCACCTCATCCCAGTCAACTCTCCAGTTACTGAATTCCATCTTCTCCCAGCTACAGAGGAGAGAAGCAGTGGAGTGCTGTGGTGAGAGTGCAGACTAGGCCATTGGGTGACCTGGGTTTGAGTCCCAGTTTCTCCTCCACTTCCTAGCTGTGACTCTGCACAACGATTCCCCTGGTCCCTGGTACCCTCATCTGTGGAACAGAGCTATAGTAGTTCTTTTTTTTTTTTTTTTTTTGAGGCGGGGGCTCGCTCTGTCACCCGGACTGGAGTGCAGTGGCCGGATCTCAGCTCACTGCAAGCTCCACCTCCCAGGTTTACGCCATTCTCCTGCCTCAGCCTCCGGAGTAGCTGGGACTACAGGTGCCCGCCACCTCTATTTTTAGTAGAGACGGGGTTTCACCGTGTTAGCCAGGATGGTCTTGATCCCCTGACCTCGTGATCCGCCCGTCTCGGCCTCCCAAAGTGCTGGGATTACAGGCTTGAGCCACCGCGCCCGGCCTTATAGTAGTTCTTACATAAGTCTGGGTATGGTGGCTCACACCTGTAATCCCAGCACTTTGGGAGGCCGAGGCGGGTGGATCACCTGAGGTCGGGTGTTTGAGACCAGCCTGACAGACATGGTGAAACCCCGTGTCTACTAAAAATACAAAATTACCCAGGCGTGGTGGCACATGCCTGTAATCCCAGCTCCTCGGGAGGCTGAGTCAGAAGAATTGCTTGAACCCAGGAGGCCGAGGTTGTGGTGAGCCAAGATTGAGCCGTTGCTCTCCAGCCTGGGCAACCAGAGCAAAACTACGTCTCAAAAAAAAAAAAAAAAAAAGTTCTTACATAATATGAATTGCTGGGGTTGAAATTATACATTAAAAGGCTAGTTGCACTAAACCGTCACAAACAGGAGCCATTATGATAATATAGCTACAAACCACTTGTGTTTTGGTTCATGTTGTCCCCAAAGTGCCTTTTCACTGCCTCTCAAATCCTTCCTACACTTCAAAGTCAACAAATGCCAAAAATACAACAAAAATGTGGAGGCCACAGACTATAGTGGAGTAAGAGCATGGTCTTGGGAGCCAGCAGCCTGGGCTTGAATCCTAATCTCTGTCACCTTGTTCAAATTTCCTCATCTGCAAGCGGGGAAAAGATAGAACCTACCTCAGAGGGTCATTGTGGAGACAGGAGGATTGAACGAGTTAATATTTGCAAAGCACTTAGAACACTGACTGGCATGCCGTAGGTGTTTTACTGGTACATGATCACCGCTCACTGCAACCTCGGCCTCTCAGGTTCAAGTGATTCTCCTGCCTCAGCCTCCTGATTACAGACACACTCCACCATGCCCGGCTGATATTTTTGTATTTTTAGTAGAGTTGGGGGGGGGGGTTTCACCATGTTGGTCAGGCTGGTCTTGAACTCCTGACCTCAAATGATCTGTCTGTCTCGGCCTCCCAAAGTGCTGGGATTACAGGCGTGAGCCACCCAATGTTACTTTTGGCTACTCGTACATGGGCCTCATTTGCCCTCTGCTTGCTTGAACAACAGGAAACACATTCAGCCCATCCTTGAGTCTAGTCCACTGCCTGGTTCATGTTTGGTGCTCATTAAAGTGTCCAGATTGAAATCAATCAGGAGACTGGCCTGCCACAGTGGCTCACACCTGTCATTCCAGTGTCTCTGGGAGGTTGCTGCAGGAGGATGGCTTGAGGCCAGGAGTTTGAGACCAGCCCAGTCAATACAGCAGTCAACATAGCCAGACCTATCTCTACAGGAAAAAAAAAAAAAAAAATTAGCCAGGTCTGGTGGCATGCCTGTAGTCCTAGCTATTCAAGAGGCTGAGGCAGGAGGATTACTTGAGTCCAGGAGTTCAAGGCTGCTGCAGTGAGCTATAATCATGCTACTGATCTCTGCTTTACGAACAGAGGGAAACCCTGTTTCAAAAAAGAAAAAGAAGGCTGGGCACGGTGGCTCATGCCGGTAATCCCAGCATTTTGGGAGGCCGAGGCCGGTGGATCACTTGAGGTCAGGATTTCGATACTAGCCTGGACAACACAGTGAAACCCCGCTTCTACTAAAAGTACAAAAATCAGCCGTGCGTGGTGGCGGGCACCTGTAATCCCAGCTACTCGGTTGGCTGAGGCAGGAGAACTGCTTGAACCCGGGAGGTGGAGGTTGCAGTGAGGCGAGATCGAGGCACTCACTCACTGCACTCCAGCATGGGAGACAGCTCCGTCTAAAAAAAAAAAAAAAAAAAAAATTGTAGTAATAAATTGCTGATTGGGGCTGGGAGAAGGACAGGCAGTGACTAGAATTCGCCCCTTTCTGAAATATTTGAAGGGTCCTAGCGTTTGCTTCCTTGTTGGAGGCCCAGAAAGCACTGACTTGACCTGTGTGAAAGATTGTAGACAGAGACGGGATAAAGAACCAAGTGCTGGAAAAGAGCAGGCTCTGGAATCAGCAGGGTCACGGGCAGTTTCCTTACGTGTAAACTAGGAGTAAAAAGATCAGTGTCCCGCCGAAATGAGAGAGTAATAGTAAAAACTACTATTTACTGAGCACTTCCAGGTACTCAGTAAGTATTTATGATCCCATTTTACAGATGAGGCTGGGAGGTTTCCCGACCTGCCCGAAGATACAAAGCAAGTAGTATGCACGAGTGAAGACTCGAACACAGGTCTGTGAATCAATCTCTGTGTGGGGATGGGAGCGGTTGCAGAGATAAGAGCCACTTAATCTGGCCGAGCCGCTCGGGAGCAGCGCGGCAGCCAGCGGAGTGGCACCGCCCCTAGCGCCCGCCGCCCGCCGCCCTCCGCCCTCCGCCCTCCGCCCTCCGCCCTCCGCCCTCCGCCCTCCGCCCTCCGCCCTCCGCGTGCTTACGTGCGCTCCGTGACCGCCGCGGCCCACGCGGGGCTGACGAGACAGGACGCATGCGCTCTGCGTGCCACAACGCCCCCCCCCCTCCCGTCGGGGGCCGCGGAGCCAGGATGCGGCGCATGCGCACACCTGGCGGGCGGAGAGCGGTCCAGAGCAAGTAGAAAGATTTGGGCGAGATCGTGCGCGGGAGCCGGGCCGTGCGGCGCGAGCGCGCAGGCGCGGCAGAGGGGGCGGGCTGCTACTCCGGAATCTGCGAACCGCAGTCGGTGCCGCATCCTCAGCCCGCCGCCATGGCAGCCCACAAACTGGTGCTGATCCGCCACGGCGAGAGCGCATGGAACCTGGAGAACCGCTTCAGCGGCTGGTACGACGCCGACCTGAGCCCAGCGGGCCACGAGGAGGCGAAGCGCGGCGGGCAGGCGCTGCGAGGTGCGGAGGGGCGGGTGGGAGCTGCGAAGGGCCGGGTGTCCGGCCTCGGAGGCCACCTGGCTGGCGTCTGCGCCCTCCCGGAGAGGGCCGGCACCTTGGGCAGCATCTCTCTAGCAGTTTAGTGTGTAGTTGAGAAAATGAATCCATCCAAATGACTTGTTCAAGGTCACGCCGTGGAGCGTGAGGGACTGTGCCGGGGGAGGACCCAGGGCGGTGGCCCCGCAACCCTTTGCGCTCCCCACGACACCGCTTCGCAGTTTTCCCGTTCTAGTCTCGACGTTTAATAAGTCGGGGACAGGCCGGGCGCGGTGGCTCACGCCTGTAATCCCAGCATGTTGGGAGGCCGAGGCGGGTGGATCACTTGGGGTCAGGAGTTCGAGACCAGCCTGACTAACATGGTGAAACCCCGTCTCTACTGAAAATACAAAATTAGCCGGGCGTGGTGGCGCACGCTTGTAATCTCAGGTACTCGGGAGTCTGAGGCAGGAGAATCGCTTGAACCTGGGAGGCGGAGTGCCGTGAGCCGAGATCGCGCCATTGCACTCCAGCCTGGGGAACGAGAGCGAAACTCGGTCTCAGAAAAATAAAAAAAATAATAATAAGTCGTGGACAGTTTGCCCTAATGGAGCCATTTGTGGCGGCCAGGTCTTTTTCAGATTCCCCCAGCGCCAGAAACGGTTGGTACAGTCTGGGGCTCCTGGAGGAGGACGCCCTGTGCCTTACAGCAGCTGTAACCAAGGCTTCTCAAGAGGCGGCTACGGATCCTAGCGGATCGGCAGGCCACACAGCCTCGTCCCCAGCAGTAGGTTGGAGTCCCCGGGGGTGCCTAACAAGCCTCAGGACACCAGTAAATCCGCGTGCTTGTGTAGGACTTTGCTGTTCAGTAGCATTCCACAAATAGTGTGTCTAAAACGCATCCGTAGATATAACTGAGTGAATGAATGAATGGTTTGAGTTGCTCCTTCTACCCAATAAAATACATAGGATTTTATCCTCCTCCGCCTTCCTAGGCCGCTTTATAGTTGGGAAAAGTGAGGATGTGGAAAGATGACTTGTCCAAGGTCATGTCTTATTCCTAGTCCAGTGTCCTCGCCCTAGTTCTGGGTGAAATAACAGGTAGGTGTTAGGAACTGGTATAGGCTTTTGGCCAAGGACGCTGGGCAAAGGTGGAAGTGGCTGTGAGATAATGCTTGCCTATCCAGGCTTGCCCCCACCCCAGTCTGCTCTTTGTGGTTTCGGAATGCTAATAAGGAAGCATTTCCTGCTGCCGGCAATGCCAAGAATCCCTGAAGAGGTGCTTCCACTGATGATAGGGGCAGATCCTCCTTTGCTCCCTTCTCACCTCTGGACAAAGAAGCAGCCATTCACAAGGATCATTGATGAGGCACAGGTATTTGGCCTCAGATTGCTCTCCTAGCTTGCCTTCACTGTACTATCCTTCTCAAATGATGCAAAACGCGGGACAGTCTGGGAAATGTAAACGTCTGCGGGGTGGGGTGGGCAGGGGAGTGAATATTTGAGATGGCCTGGTGTGACCTCATCTTTTAGGAGAGGCTGGGAGATGGAAAGTGCTGGTAAAGGAGGCCATTTTCTTTAGCTCTGTGGCAGGAAGAACTGTATCAGTCTGGTGGTTTCCCAACAACTAGTCCACGTTAAACCATGTTGTCTCTATTTGAGACTGATCAAATAGTTAAACTTGTAATCTCTAAAATAACAGATCCTATTTCAGTTTTAAAATAAATGTTAGCATTAGCCGGGCGCGGTGGCTCAAGCCTGTAATCCCAGCACTTTGGGAGGCTGAGACGGGCGGATCACAAGGTCAGGAGATCGAGACCATCCTGGCTAACACGGTGAAACCCCGTCTCTACTAAAAATACAAAAAACTAGCCGGGCAAGGTGGCGGGCATCTGTAGTCCCAGCTACTCGGGAGGCTGAGGCAGGAGAATGGCGTAAACCTGGGAGGCGGAGCTTGCAGTGAGCTGAGATCCGGCCACTGCACTCCAGCCCGGGCGACAGAGCAAGACTCCGTCTCAAAAAAAAATAAAAATAAAAATAAATAAATGTTAGCATTAAATTAAAAAGTTAACAGTATAAAAAATTAAAATATTTAACAGTTTAAAAGGTCGAAAACATAAATAATTCTTCAGTGCTTTAAGTGATAGGGTTTGTACAGTCTTGAATCTGATTTCAGGAGAAAGCTAGTGAGAACTGAGTTTCCCCTTGCATCCTTACTGCTAAGAGAGGGATGGCCTGGGGGAGGATGGAGTCTACACCACAGTGTCCACTCCTACCCCTGTGAGTGTCCCTAGGCTATGTTTTACTTTGATGGGCAAGTTAAAGGAAGAGACTTTATGCTCTGATGTTTCAGGTTCTCTGTTAAGAGTCCTAAGCAGAACTTCTTTTGTCCTCAAGGTCCTATTTATGTGTCCAAAGTGAGCCGCCTCATTGCAAGTGGAAATAATTGCAGTAAAACAGCCTGAAGCTCTCCAGCATGGGGGCTGACTCGAGCACTGTGGGTATTCACTTCCGGGTGACTCAGCCTTTTGTTGGGGAGCCATTCCTCTCCTTACAGTTAGGAAGGTGACAGTAAGTGAGTCTACTAGGACTTGTCTGGCGGCTCAGTGATGAGACCTGTTTTTTCTCTTGTGGGTAGTGTGAGTTTTCCTGGTGATTAATTCCCCCCAGCCCTCACTCAGTAAGATTGAGTTCTTCTTGGCCTCATTCTCATTTGAATGACTGGCAGGAAAATTCACCTCATGTTTTATTAATTACTGTTGCTAACCTCAATATGAAGCAATATCCAGGCAAGTTTGTGCTGAATTTCTAAGAGGGCCTTCTAGCCTCATGGAGAAAAACAGGAATGTTTTCTTGGTCATCAAGGAAAGTGCCATCTCCCCATTATGGTGGGAGGGAGAGTACTCTTTCATGAAACAAAATCAGTAAGACTGGTTTTTTTTTTTTTTTTTTTTAGCGCAACAGTGTCTCGCTCTGTCGCCCAGGCTGGAGTGCAGTAGCGCAATCTCGGCTCACTGCAAGCTCTGCCTCCCGGATTCACGCCATTCTCCTGCTTCAGCCTTCTGAGTAGCTGGGACTACAGGCGCCCGCCACCACGCCCGGCTAATTTTTTTTGTATTTTTAGTAGAGACGGGGTTTTACCGTGTTAGTCAGGATGGTCTCAATCTCCTGACCTCATGATCTGCCCGCCTCGGCCTTCCAAAGTGCTGGGATTACAGACGTGAGCCACCGTGCCCGGCCAAGACTGATTTCTTGTAACCTATTCGTTGGGCCAACATAACTCTTGCCACAATAACTACTGTGTATGGAACACATATTCATTGATTAATCAGATAGTGCACAACACTGGGTCTTTCTTTAGTGAGTGGCTTCTCTTAAACTTGGTTTAATACTTAAGTAGGTATACTCTTCTGAGGGTACTTGGGATTAGGCTGGAACTTTGACGACAGTAGAGAGAAACCATGGATTAGAGTTTGTGATGTGATTTCCATACTCCACAGTGAATACAATTTCATACAACAAACAAATACAATTGCAAACAAATACAAAAACAAAATACAATTTCATACAACAAACTGAAGTTTCCTCAGTACAGGAAGAGCTCTTCCTATGTCCTGATTGGGACTTAAATCCTAATTTTCTTAGATCAGAGTTCTAGTAAAATGTCTATTAGAAGTGACAATTCCCAGCCTGGGCAACATGGTGAAACTCTGTCTCTACTAAAAATACAAAAATTAGCTGGATATGGTGGTGTGTGCCTGTAATCTCAGCTTACTTGGGAGGCTGAGGCAGAAGAATTGCTTGAACCTGGGAGACGGAGGTTGCAGTGAGCCGAGATCGCGCCACTGCACTCCACCCTGGGCAACGGAGTGAGACTGTCTCAAAAAAAAAAAAAAAAAAGCCAGGCGTGGTGGCTCACACCTGTAATCCCAGCGCTTTGGGAGGCTGAGGTGGGCGGAGTTTGAGACAAGACTGGCTAACATAGTGAAACCCCGTCTCTACTAAAAATACAAAAATTAGCTGGGTGTGGTGGCATGCACCTGTAGTCCCAGCTACTTGGGAAGCTGAGGCAGGAGAATCGCTTGAACCTGGGAAGCAGAGATTGCAGTGAGCTGAGACCACCCCATTGCACTGCAGCCTGCCTGACAGAGTGAGACTCTGTCTTAAAAAAAAAAAAAAAAAAAGTGACAATTCTAACTGAAATACAAACATCAGGATCCTTGGGGAAATGGGGAAAGCTAGAGATGGTGGTGAAAAGTTGGATTCTGGAGTCCCACAGCATGGGTTTTAATCTCTTACATAATAGCTGTGACCTTAGGTAGATTGCAAGGATAAACAAAACAGTTGGCCAAATACTTTGTTTTTTGGCCAGATATTGTCATTTGGACTACTTGTACAGGAGATTGATATGGAAGAACATTTTGGCTGAGTAGACCTTGTTAGCTTATCACTTTGAACTTCTGATTTCCAGATGCTGGCTATGAGTTTGACATCTGCTTCACCTCAGTACAGAAGAGAGCGATCCGGACCCTCTGGACAGTGCTAGATGCCATTGATCAGATGTGGCTGCCAGTGGTGAGGACTTGGCGCCTCAATGAGCGGCACTATGGGGGTCTAACCGGTCTCAATAAAGCAGAAACTGCTGCAAAGCATGGTGAGGCCCAGGTGAAGATCTGGAGGCGCTCCTATGATGTCCCACCACCTCCGATGGAGCCCGACCACCCTTTCTACAGCAACATCAGTAAGGTATGGACAAACAGAGGTTTGGTCACTCCGCCCAGGATCAGGGGCTTTTAGTAGTGTCTGCCTAATCTCACTGAGCTTACAATTCATGATAAAATAGTTAATTGTAATCCTTCTCCAAGGAATGACCTTCACTTACTAGAAGATATGGTTGATAGTTTACTATCTCCTTTTTTGTATTTCCATTGTCAGATTTTATAAAAACCTGTGAATGTGCATGGGCCAAAATTAATACATCATGAAGTCTTTTAACAGATGTAACTGTTAATAAGTGGTGAACTTGGATTCTTTATTGCTTAGGATCGCAGGTATGCAGACCTCACAGAAGATCAGCTACCCTCCTGTGAGAGTCTGAAGGACACTATTGCCAGAGCTCTGCCCTTCTGGAATGAAGAAATAGTTCCCCAGATCAAGGAGGGGAAACGTGTACTGATTGCAGCCCATGGCAACAGCCTCCGGGGCATTGTCAAGCATCTGGAGGGTATGTATGTGTTTTCAGAGGTGCCTTCAAGGAAGGATAAAGCAGAACTGCTACAAATCAGGGACTTGGTAAAAAGGAGTCTAGGAAAGGGCTGGACATGTTAACAGCTTTAGAGGTGGTCTAGATTGACTTCTGGTGAAAACACACCCTCAACCCTTGTTTCTCAAAATGTGATCTGCAGAATAGTGACAGCTGGACCCCTTGGGAGCTTGTTATACATGCAGAACCTCAGGTATCACTCCAGACCTGTTTCAGAATCAGCATCTATTCCCCAGGTGATTTGGATACATATTAAAGCTTGAGAAGCTCACTTCTAGATTGGTATTGTCAAATGAAACTGCTAGTAAAAATCCTCCTTAGCTGGCAAAGCACAGTGGCTCATGCCTGTAATTGCAACACTTTGGGAGGCCAAGGCAGGAGGACCACTTGAGGCCAGAAGTTTGAGACAGCCTGGGCAACATAGTAAGACTGCATCTCTAAAAAAAATTTTTTTTTTTTTTTTTTTTTTTTTTTTTT
>NC_045442.1:36272328-36273962 GCF_002776525.5 Piliocolobus tephrosceles | reverse complement strand
TTTTTGTATTTTTTAGTAGAGACTGGGTTTCACCGTGTTAGCCAGGATGGTCTCGATCTCCTGACCTCGTGATCCGTCATCTCGGCCTCCCAAAGTGCTGGGATTACAGGCTTGAGCCACCGCGCCCGGCCTAAAAATTTTTAAAGGCCAACCACAGTGGTTCATGCCTGTACATACCATCAGCACCTTGAGAGTTTAAAACCAGCCTGAGTAACAAAGCAAGACCTTGTATATATAAAAGAAAAATGAAAAATTGGCTGCGTGTGGTGGCTCAAGCTTGTAATCCCAGCACTTTGGGAGGCCAAGGCAGGCGGATCACAAGGTCAGATTGACACCATCCTGGCTAACACGGTGAAACCCCATCTCTACTAAAAATACAAAAAATTAGCCAGGCGTGGTGGCGGGCGCCTGTAAGTCCCAGCTACTTGGGAGGCTGAGGCAGGACAATGGTGTGAACCTGGGAGGCAGAGGTTACAGTGAGTCGAGATCGCATCACTGCACTCCAGCCTGGGCGACAGAGCAAGACTGTCTCAAGAAAAAAAAAGAAAAATGAAAAATGAGCTTGATGTGGTGATGCTCACCTGTAGTCCCAGCTACTCAGGAGGCTGAGGCGGGAGATTGCTTGAGCCCAGCAGTTAGAGGTTATAGTGAGGTACGATTGTGCCACTACATTCTAGCCTGGGAGTAGGACTTTGTCTCTTAAAAAAAAAAAAAAAAAAAGGGAAAACATATATAAAATATTCTCCTTAGTCACAACCAGGCACAACTTTACACATGAATCTCAATTTGCATCTTAAATTGTTTCCTCCCTGAGGACCTAGAGGCCTGTGTGTGCTAATTTTTGGTTGGATGGACTATACGGGATATTTGAGATGTATACAGTCTTGCTTCACTGTGGGCTTCTAGACCTCACTTTGGTAGATAGATACCTGGCCGTACACCTTGCTGTAGTTTGTTGGTGGTCTATCTTGTATACCTTTTCTTGCTTTTCAGTTTAATGGCTGAGAAATAAGTATGGCGGGGGCCATTCCCTGGGTTCAGAACTACTATAAAGATCAGAAAGGGTGTCTTATTTTAATTTCTGTCAAAGTCCTTTGTACCCTGGAAGACAAAAGAGTAAACCTGGAGGGGTGATGTGGATTTATGTCTTGTGTGGCTGATGATGGTGGCTGTTTTCAGGTCTCTCTGAAGAGGCTATCATGGAGCTGAACCTGCCGACTGGTATTCCCATTGTCTATGAATTGGACAAGAACTTGAAGCCTATCAAGCCCATGCAGTTCCTGGGGGATGAAGAGACGGTGCGCAAAGCCATGGAAGCTGTGGCCGCCCAGGGCAAGGCCAAGAAGTGAAGGCCAGCGGGGAGGATACTGTCCCCAGGAGCACCCTCCCTGCCCGTCTTGTCCCTCTGCCCCTCCCACCTGCACATGTCACACTGACCACATCTGTAGACATCTTAAGTTGTAGCTGCAGATGGGGACCGGTTGCTCCCATTTTCATTTTAGCCATTTTGTCTTCTGCACCCACTCCCTTTGTACAATCTAGTCAGAATAGCACTTCTAGAGCATAGGTTCTCAGTCCAAGCTGTGGAAAAGCTCCCCTTATCCAACAGAGTTTAAAGGTAGTAACTTGGGTTT
>NC_045442.1:36224014-36267328 GCF_002776525.5 Piliocolobus tephrosceles | reverse complement strand
ATCAGTATAATAAAGGAGTGATGTGCAATAGTTTCTTGTGTGATGTGGAAGAGCTTATCTGAGGAAACCTTAGCATTTAACTTGAAATGTCTCCCACTACCCTAGTCCTTGTGTGGCAGTTTGTTTTAGGACACCCAGTCACAACTTTACATGGTTGGTCCAAAAATGACACATCTCCCTGGGCTTCTCATGTCAGCCTGGTGAGCTGAGGTGGCAGTGGGAGGCCCTCCTGGCCAAGCCCTCTGTTCATGTTGCCCCCTGCAGCTCTTGCTTGGTGCTCCCCTGACTGGAAAGTCACATTCTGAAACTCCATTGTATCCTCTTTAGAGTAAATAAAGCCTGCTGGGTTTTTTTTTTATCTTTTTGAGACAGTCTCGCTCTGCCGTCCAAACTTCAGTGCAGTGGCATAATCTCAGCTCGCTGCAGCCTCTGCCTCCAGGGTTCAAGCAATCCTCCCGCCTCAGCCTCCCAAGTAGCTGGGACCACAGGCTTGTGCCACTATGCCTGCTTAATTTCTGTATTTTTAGTAGAGACAGGTTTTTGCCAAGTTGCCCGGGCTGGTCTCGAACCAGTTTTGGCCTCCCGAAGTGCTGTGATTACAGGTGTGAGCCACCGTGCAGGCCTCAGAATTTTTTAACCATTTACTGTTACCAACTTGAAAACTTAAAGATGACCTCAAAAAGTGACTTAGTGCAGTGGAAAGGAGTATAATTACATTATAAACACAATTGCCTTCTCCTTTGAAGAGATCACTGGAATACAAGAAATCCCATAAAGCTGGAGAAAGAACATTCCCTTTTCCTTCTGGTGGGAGCAAGTAACACCCTCCATCTGTTGAGCTCCTAATGCTCCTCTGCCACCCACTGGATGAGGGGTATTACATACGTTAGCTCTGATCTTAACCCACGAAAGGGCTGCTAACTCCTGTTTAAGGAAGAGGAAACAGGCCCAAAGAAACATGTAAAAAGCACCAAATGTCACACCACTTGGTACTGGGGCTGGGATGGGTATTACTAGTTCAAGCAAATCAAGGTTCTAAGATTTAAATACTTTAAAGCATCTTGCTTTTCAATTTTAGATTTTCATTTGACCTACACAATAACCTTGAGTAATTTCAGTCTCCAAGAGGCTGGTGGAATGTTACTTTCCTAACCTGTGCAGAATCCTAGACCAGAAGCTGGTAATTTTGGCCAGCACAGTGGCACACACCTGTAATCCCAGCACTTTGGGAGGCTGAGGATCACTTGAGGCCAGGAGTTTGAGACTGGCCTGGGCAACATAGCAAGACCTGGTCTCTACAAAAAAAATTAGCCAGGCATGGTGGTATGTGCCTGTAGTCCCAGCTACTCAGGGGACTGATGGGTGGGAATTACCTGAGTCCAGGAGTTTGAGGCTGCAGTGAGCTATGACTGCACCACTGTGCTCCATCCTGGGTGACATTCTGAGGCCCTGTCTCTTTAAAAATAGCATGTACAACAAACAAAAACACCAAGGCCAGGCATGGTGGCTGATGCCTATAAGCCCAGCACTTTGGGAGGCCAAGGCAGGTGGATCACCTGAGGTCAGGAATTCAAGACCAGTCTGGCCAACATGGTGAAACCTCATCTCTACCAAAAGTTAGCTGGGTGTCGTGGCGCATGCCTGTACTCCCAGCTACCGGGAAAGCAGCAGCTGCAGTGAGTTGAGATCGCGCCACTGCACTTCAGCCTAGGTAACAGCAAGACTCTGTCTCAAAAACAAACAAAAAACAAAACCTGGATGTGGATCTACAATCTCAATCTCGGTAAAATTTTCAATTAAAGAAACCCTAACGTTCAAGGTTAGGAAGCAGAGGATAGAAACTAAGGTGGGCTGATTCTAAAGCTCACATTATGCACTGTCACTAATACTGAAGATATGGGCTTGAGTAACATCTCAAGAAGTGACATCTCAAGACTCGTATTTTGTCGGCAACCTCTCCATGCTTAGCTTTCATCCCTTCCTCATCCCCAAACTTACGCCTTCATTTCGGCTCCTGTACTTAGCCTGGGCTTTTCTCTCTGCCTTGAATATATTCACTTACTTATGTTCTTTAATTTATTTTTATCTCATGTCACTAATCCTTTCCTGGCCATCTCATATGACAGTACTCTGTCCCACTTTTCAATTCAGATTTAACATTTCCTGAAGTACCCACTGTATCAGTAATGTGTATCAAATACTTTTAGACATGTTACTTATTTTTTTTGAGACAGAGTCTCGCTCTGTTGTCCGGGCTGGAGTGCAGTGGCACAATCTCGGCTCACTACAACTTCCATGTCCAGGGTTCAAGCGATCTTCCTGCCTCAGCTTCCCAAGTAGTTGGGATTACAGGCATGTGCCACCACGCCCAGCTAATTTTTGTATTTTTAGTAAAGACGGGGTTTTACCATGTTGGCCAGGCTGGTCTCGAACTCCTGACTTCAACCTGACTCGGCCTCCCAAAGTGCTGGGATTTACAAGCATGAGCCACCACGTCTGCCTCACATGCTATCTGTATCACATGTGTCCTCAAATTTTCATTAAACTATAATGTACCGCCGGGCACGGTGGCTCAAGCCTGTAATCCCAGCACTTTGGGAGGCCGAGACGGGCGGATCACAAGGTCAGGAGATCGAGACCATCCTGGCTAACATGGTGAAACCCCGTCTCTACTCAAAAATACAAAAAACTAGCCGGGCGAGGTGGCGGGCGCCTGTAGTCCCAGCTACCCGGAAGGCTGAGGCAGGAGAATGGCGTAAACCCGGGAGGCGAAGCTTGCAGTGAGCTGAGATCCGGCCACTGCACTCCAGCCTGGGCGACAGAGCCAGACTCTGTCTCAAAAAAAAAAAAAAAAACTATAATGTACCTGAATGAAGGGGATGTATGTAAAGTACTTGACTCAGTGCCTAGCACAGTGAGTACTCAATAAGCAGAAGTACTGAAATGTCCTGACACCATTTAGATGTCTTTCTCTGCTTAAGACAACATAACATCCTTTTAGTAAAAAAGTTTTATCATAACAAAAAATATGTATTTATAAGGACTGTCGGGGGGATAGGCTATTTCCAATATCACAGTTTTGTTTGTTGGTGCCTTGAAAAGGTAAGTTTTATTACTCAAGAGAATGAAATCCACTGATAGGTTCACAGAAACGTGTTCCATCTACAGCATAAGTTTCTGGCAGATTTTTCTGGAAGTGGCTGTTGGCCGACGCCAGGTGTTTGAATAGATAGCAGCATCTTGGTGTTATACTCAGGAACAGCTTACCCCCTTCCATGGGGTAAAAAGTGGCTTCTTAGGTCTGCAAGAATTCAGGTTGTACTCGGGCTACTTTCCGGAATTCTTTAGTGTGGGTCTTAGGGCACTGCATCTCACACCAGCTGATGGGAACCATCTGAATACCTGGAAGGGAAAAGCTGGTGGAGCCCAGACCCCAAAGATTTGCCTGGGACTCCTCTTTTATGCTGGGTATGAAACTGAAGTGCCACCAAGCTTCCTACTGAACCTCAACTCATAAAGAAAAAACTTTGTTCTACTGATTTATGGAGTCCTGTTTCCTTGGATTTATATAAGGAGAATCAGGCTGGGTGTGGTGGCTCACACCCACAATCCCAGCACTTTGGGAGGCCAAGGCGGGCAGATCATTTGAGGCCAGGAGTTTGAGACCAGTCTGGCCAACATGGCGAAACCCCGTCTCTACTAAAAATACAAAAATTAGCTAGGTGTGGTGGCGTGTGTCTGTAATCCCAGCTACTTGGGTGATGAGAATTGCCTGAACCCGGGAGGTGAAGGCTGTGGTGAGTGGAGATCGCACCACTGCACTCCAGCCTCCTCGACACAGTGAGACCCAGTCTCAAACCACCACCACCACCAGCACCAAGCAAAAAAGAAAAAAAAAACCATTCTAATCTCAGAAGGAAATATCTATAGCCATACTGCTTCCCAGATAAGGGGAAACCAGGAAAAACAATGGATTAATCCCAAACCATAGCTCCAGGGAAAGTAAGGATGTGGAAGCAAGGCCATCTCACCTGACTCACTGTGGGCTACCACCACTCCCAGCTCGTTCTCGGCAGTGGTTAGCAGGTAGTTGGACTGTGCATCACCTAAGGAGATCTAGTCACATAACACTGAAGGAAAATGAGGAGTTACAAGTCTTCCCCCAACCATAGCCACCTGAGTTGTTTTTCTACTTTCTCTTTGTTTTGTTTTTTTGAGACGGAGTCTCGCTCTGTTACCCAGGCTGGAGAGCAGTGGCGCGATCTCAGCTCACAGCAACCTGTGCCTCCAGGGTTCCAGCGGTTCTCCTGCCTCAGTTTCCCGAGTAGCTGAGATTACAGCCATGTGCCACCATGTCCAGCTAATTTTTGTATTTTCAGTAGAGACAGAGTTTCACCATGTTGGTCAGGCTGGTCTCAAACTCCTGACCTCAGGTGATCCACCCGCCTTGGCCTCCCTAAGTGCTGGGATTACAGGCATGAGCCACCATGCCCAGCCTCCATCTCTTCTTTTGACGAAAAACTAGAAGTCTGCTGGGAAAAAAGGATACCACTTTGGCCAGGACAATGTCACCTGGGCGGAAACTCTTATAAATTTCAACCTGTAAAGAAAGAACAGGAATGGTAAGTGAAAGTTCTAGACTGGGTCTATATGAAACTGTGAACCCTTCTGGTAAAGCCAGTCTACTTTCTAATCCTGGAGGGTAGAAATCATCATTACTCATGTCAAGTCAACAACTTTTAATTGCTTCTATAGTATCATACAAATGAAGTTTTTTTTTTTTGAGATGGAGTCTCGCTCCGTTGCCCAGGCTGGAGTGCAATGGTACGATCTTGGCTCACTGCAACCTCCACCTGCCGGGTTCAAGCGATTCTCCTGCCTCAGCCTCCTGAGTAGCTGGGATTACAGGCGCGCAGCATGACGCTGGCTAGTTTTTGTATTTTTAGTAGAGACGGGGTTTCACCATGTTGGTCAGACTGGTCTTGAACTCCTGACCTCGTGATCTGCCCGCCTTGGCCTCCCAAAAAGCTGGGATTACAGGTGTGCACCACTGCACCTGGCCCTTTTTTGTTAAGAGGTAGAATCCCACTGTGTCACCCAGGCTGGAGTGCAGTGATGCAATAGTAGCTCACTGCAGCCTTGGACTGCTGGACCAAGGGATCCTCCTGCCTCAGCCTCCCAAGTAGCTAGGACTACAGGTTTGTGCCACCACATAACCTCAAACTCCTGGGCTCAAGCAATCCTCCAGCCACATCCTCTCAAGCAGCTGGGACTACAAGCATGAGCCACCATGCCTGCTAATTTTTAATTTTTAAAATTTTTGTAGAGACAGGGTCTCGCTGTGTTGCCAGGGCTGGTCTTGAAGTCCTGGACTCAAGTGATCCTCCCGCCTCAGCCTCCCAAAGTACTGGGATTACAGGTGTGTGCAACCATGCCTGGTCTGAGATAATACTTTTAAGGGATTGAGATTTGTAAAGCCGTTAAAAAAAGAGAACCAACCAACAACCTTGTCTTTTTCAGTTGCTCGGACATCTTCCTTGCTATAAAAAAAGAATTAACAGAAAGATTAATTATCTGTGAGAAATAATTTTTTTTTTTTTTTTTTTCAAGACAGAGTCTCCCTCTGTCACCCAGGCTAGGGTACAGTGGCACGATCTCGGCTCACTGCAACCTCCGCCTCTTAGCTTCAGTCATTTTTCTTGCCTCAGCCTCTCAAGCAGCTGGAATTACAGGCATGTGCCACCACGCCCGGCTAGTTTTTGTATTTTTAGTGGAGATGGGGTTTCACCACATTGGCCAGGCTGGTCTTGAACTCCTGACCTCAGGTGATCTACCCGCCTCAGCTTCCCAAAGTGCTGGGATTATAGGCATGAGTCACCTTGCCCAGCCTGTGAGAAAGAATTATTCTGTAGATTCCTAGTAAATAAAGAGCTACAAGAACAGACAGAACAAGTCTTAATTGGGACCCAGCTGCTACTCAGAGGAGCAGGGTGGAGAGCAGATCAGATTTGGCAAGAAAGGATAAGGAGTTTTGTTGCCTCAGGGCTTGAATAGAAACACTATAGCAGGGGTCCCCAACTTCTGGTGGCCTGTTAGGAACCGGGCTGCACAGATGGAAGTGAGTGGCAGGCAAGCTTCATCTGTATTTACAGCTGCTCCCCAGTCGCATACATTACTGCCTGAGCTCCGCCCCTGTCAGATCAAAGTGGACATTAGATTCTCATAGAAGTATGAACCCTATTGTGAACTGTGCATATGAGGGAGCTAGGCTGCCCACTCCTTATGAGAATCTAATGCCTGATGATCTGTCACTGTCTTCCATCACCCCCAGATGGGACCATCGAATTGCAGGGAAAGAAACTCAGGGCTCCCGCTGATTCTGTATTATGGTGAGTTGTACAATTATTTCATTATATATTACAGTGTAATAATAATAGAAATAAAGTACACCATAAATGTAATGTACTTGAATCATTCTGCAACCACTCCCACCACAGTCTGTGGAAAAACTGTCTTCCAAGAAACTGGTACCTGGTGCCAAGAAGCTTGGAGATTGCTGCACTACAGAACCACATCAAGTCCTGAGGCTGGAAAGGGCCTCAAAAGTCAGATTATCTGCCTGGCAAGAAATGTTTGTCCTTTCTCAAGGAAGCCACAGGAAATCACCGTCTCACTCACAAATCTTTTTAATGTTTTATAACCTCTGAGTTCAATCTATATTAAATTTTTTAAAAAGTGCTTCCTAAAATGCCTTCCACTCTGGTTTGAGTCATCCTGACACTGCTAAACTTCAGCTTCACTCAATTCTTTTTGCTTTACTTTTCATTTATTTATTTGTTTTTTGAGACAGAGTCTCACTTTGTCACCCAGGCTGGAGTGCAGTGGTACAATCTCAGCTCACTGCAACCTCCGCCTCCTAGGCTCAAGTGATCTTCCCACTTCAGCTCCACAAGTAGCTGGGACGACAGGTATGCACCACCATGCCCAGCTAATTTTTTTTTTTTTTTTTTTTAAGAGATGGAGTCTCGATGCGTACCCTGTGCTGGAGTGCAGTGGCGCGATCTTGGCTCACTGCAACCTCTGCCTCCCGGGTTCAGCCTCCTAAGTAGCTGGGATTACAGGCACACACCACCATGTCCAGCTAGTTTTTGTATTTTTAGTAGAGACGGGGTTTCACCATATTGGCCAGGCTGGTCTCAAACTCCTGACTTTGTGATCCGCCCACCTCGGCCTCCCAAAGTGCTAGGATTACAGGTGTGAACCACTGTGCCCGGCTAATTATTGTATTTTTTACAGAGACGGGGTTTCACCATGTTGGCTAGGCTGGTCTCAAACTCCTGATCTCAAGAGATCCACCTGCCTCAGCTTCCCAAGGTACAAGGATTACAGGCATGAGCCACTGTGCCCAGCCTTTGCTTTACTTTTAAACCCTCTCTTGTTGATATTTTCCTTTTGTCCTAGCTCATCCACGTATTTTTGGATACTATTAGGGGAGAATCAAAGCACAAAGAAGAAAGAAAAATGGGCAAGAGAAAAACAGGAATTGTAACTGTTGCTCAAAATTCTGGTGTCCTAGTCTATCCTAATCTTATTGCAGTTGCTAAGGCATACGTGACAAAGATACTTCTTACCGGATAGTTCCTCGAAAAGAGTTCTTAAGTGGCATGGACCCCACATATAGGATGTGTACTTTGGCAAAGCGTGAATTGATACTAGAGACCTGTGGAATAGAGAAAAGATCAGCATCAGAGTATAAGCAGTTGTCAGCTCAAGGAAGCAGCAACAAACTGGGGATTACTAGGACTTCAATGCAAGCAACCCTACTAAGTAGAGAATTTAAGACAAGTTAACTCCTACTTCTCTGCATAAGTGACACATGTAAAGGGGAATAAGAGCCACTCTGGCCACTTGATAGAGTTACCATGGGAAACAAAGATGGTATGGTTTTTTTTTTGAGACAAGAGTTTCGCTCTTAGTGCCCAGGCTGGAGTGCAATGGCGCGATCTTGGCTCACTGCAACCTCTGCCTCCCGGGTTCAAACAATCCTCCTGCCTCAGCCTCCTGAGTAGCTGGGATTAAAGGCATGCACCACCATGTCCGGCTAATTTTGTATTTTTAGTAGAGACAGGGTTTCTCCATGTTGGTCAGGCTGGTCTCGAACTCCTGACCTCAGGTGATCCGCCTGCCTCGGCCTCCCAAAGTGCCGGGATTATAGACGTCAGGTACCGCACCTTGCTGGTTTTTTTTTTTTTTGAGACAGAGTCTCGCTCTGTCACTCAGGCTGGAGCGCAGTGGCACGATCTCGGCTCACTGCAAGCTCTGCCTCCTAGGTTCATGCCATTCTCCTGCCTCAGCCTCCCCAGCAGCTGGGACAACAGGCGCATGCCACCACGCCTGGCTAATTTTTTAGTAGAGACAGGGTTTCACCATGTTAGCCAGGATGGTCTCGATCTCCTGACCTTGTGATCTGCCCGCCTCGGCCTCCGAAAGTGGTGGGATTACAGGCGTGAGCCACCACTCCTGGCTGTTTTTTTTTTAGTCTTTTCACAACTTGCCCTTCAGAGAGGTATAGATTTTTTAAAGTATAGATGGCTAACATTGGAAAAAAAAAAAAAAAGGCTGGACACGGTGGCTCATGCCTGTAATCCCAGCACTTTGGGAGGCTGAGGTGGGCACATCACTTGAGGTCAGGAGCTCAGGACCAGCCTGGCCAACCTGGTAAAACCCCATCTATACTAAAAATACAAAAATTAGCCAGGCGTGGCAGCATACGCCTATAATCCCAGCTACTCGGGAGGCAGAGGCAGTAGAATCGCTTGAACCCAAGAGGTGGAGGCTGCAGTGAGCCGAGATCGTGCCACTGCACTCCAGCCTGGGTGACAGAGCAAGGCCCTGTCTCAAAAAAAAAAAAAAAAAAAAAAATCTAAAAAGGAAAAAAATCAAGGAATGCCAGAAAATAAAAGTCTTTTGCTTCTCTGCAGAAAAAGATCTCAGCTTCAGATGTTCAAAAATAGGCTTCCCAATCATCCTCTGGCATCCCTGTTTCCCAGACACAGGTAGAAACTCTGTATTCAGAGAATTAGCTCAGTGAAGGAACTATGCATGCCTGATCTTGGCTGCCTTATTATTCTAGAAATCTGTAGACCAGCACAGTCCAGTAAAACTTTCTGTAGTGACAGAAAAGTCATGTGCTGACCAGTATAGCAACCACTAGCCACAAGTGCTATTGAGTACTTGAAATGTGGCTAATGTGACTAAAGAAACCAATTTTATTTTATTTTTGAGAGACAGAGTCTTGCCGTTACCCAGGCTGGAGTGATCATGGCTCACTGCAGCCTCAACCCTCTGGGCTCAAGCGATCCTCCTGCCTCAGCCTACCAAGTAGCTGGGACCACAGGCACGTGCTACCAAGCCTGGCTAATTTTTTATTTTTATTTTATTTTTTGTTTTTCAGACAGAGTCTCACTCTGTTGTCCAGGCTGGAGTGCCGTGACACGGACTCATTGCAACCTAGGCCTCCCGGGTTCAAGCACATCTCCTGCCTCAGCCTCCTGAGTAGCTGGGATTATAGGCATATGCCACCACATTGAGCTAATTTTTGTATTTTTAGTAGAGATGGGGTTT
The DNA here is from genome assembly GCF_002776525.5 of Piliocolobus tephrosceles. NCBI lineage: Eukaryota > Metazoa > Chordata > Mammalia > Primates > Cercopithecidae > Piliocolobus > Piliocolobus tephrosceles. Next base: position 36,257,704 of record NC_045442.1, on the reverse strand, counting down.
CACCATGTTAGCCATGATTGGCCAGGCTGGTCTCGAACTCCTGACCTCAGGTGATCTACCCACCTTGGCCTCCCAAAGTGCTGGGATTACAGGCGTGAGCCACAGTGCCCAGCAATTTTTGATTCTTTTGTAGAGATGAGGTTTCACTATGTTTCCCAGGCTGGTCTTGAACTCTGGGTTGAAGCAATCCTCCTGCCTCGGCCTCTTTTTTTCTTTTTTTTTTTTCCTTTGAGACAGAATTTCGCTCTGTTGCCCAGGCTGGAGTGCAGTGGCGAGATCTCAGCTCACTGCAAGCTCCGCCTCCCGGGTTCACGCCATTCTCCTGCCTCAGCCTCCCACATAGCTGGGACTACAGGTGTCTGCCACCATGCCCTGCTCATTTTTTTTTGTATTTTTAGTAGAGACGGGGTTTCACCGTGTTAGCCAGGATGGTCTCAATCTCCTGACCTTGTGATCAGTCCCCCTTGGACTCCCAAAGTGCTGGGATTACAGGCATGAGCCACCGCACCTAGCCTGCCTTGGCCTCTTAAAGTGCAAGAATTACCAGTGTGAGCCATTGTGCCCCGCCAGAAATAAATTTATGTAGCTTGTGGCTATCATACTGGACACTGCAGTTCTGGCATGGTCATGATTTCAGCATTGAATGGGCGTTCTAAGCATGGAAGTTAGGATAAACTTACCTTACAGGTTACAATAGCTCCCACATCTGGCAGTAACTGGGACTCTGTTTCTCTCACTACAGACACCACAGGAAGCTACAGAGGGAACAAGAAAAAACTGAAATGTCCTGGCTAACCCTTGGGTCAAGGCATTTGTGTCTTGAGAGTAATATAGGAATGTCTTGGTACACAGGTGAGAGCTGGAGTATGGATTCATTTATAGCCCAGAGCAGAAGGCCTTAGAAATTTTAGGAAATAGGAGGACCAGGGGCTACAGAATACTGCTAGAAGATGTAAATCTCTAAACTTCTTTTTTGTTGTTGTTGTTGGAGATGGAGTCTTGCTCTGTTGCCCAGGCTGGAGTGCAGTGGCACATTCTCGGCTCACTGCAAGCTCCACCTCTTGGGTTCACGCCATTCTCCAGCCTCGGCCTCCCAAGTAGCTGGGATTACAGGCACCCGTCACCATGCCTGGCTAATTTTTTTGTAGTAAATCGCTAAACTTCCAATAAGTTTTTTGGTGATTCTCTTGGAATTTCTTGGTATACAACTATATTGCCTATAATCATTGACAATTTTACTTTTTTTGGTTTTTTTTGGAGATGGAGTTACACTCTTGTTGCCCAGGGTGGAGTGTAATGGCGCCATCTCAGTTCACTGCAACCTCCACCTCCTGGGTTAAAGTGATTCTCCTGCCTCAGCCTCCCGAGTACTTGAGATTACAGACGCCTGCCACCACGCTTGGGTAATTTTTGCGCTTATTTTTTTTTTTGTCTGTTTTTTTTTTTTTTTTTTTCCTTTTTGTGGAGAACGGGGTCTCGCTGTATTACCCAGGCAGGTCTCGAACTCCTGGGCTCAAGCTATCCTCCCGCCTCTGCCTCCCTGAGAGCTGGGATTACAGGCGTGAGCCACCGCGCCCGGCCAATTTTTTGTATTTTTAGTAGAGATGGGGTTTCACCATGTTGGTCAGACTGGTCTCGAACTCCTGACCTCAGGTGATCAACCCACCTTGGCTTCCCAAAGTGCTGGGATTACAGGCGTGAGCCACTGTCTGGCTGACAATTTTACTCTTTCCTCCAAAGTTATACTGCTTCTTTCTGTTTCTTATTTTACTGCACAGGCTGAAATTTCCACAGAAATGTTACATAATAGTGGCTATGCTTGTTTTAAGTGAATACTTGCAGAGTTTTCTTTGAGCATGGTATTGGCTGTTGGTATGAGACAGATATTTTGAGTCCCATCTTTTAACAATCTCTCCGTTGCTCACGATGCTTCAGCTCTCCTGGCCTTCTTTCAGTTTCCCAACTTACTAAATTCTTCCCACTTTCAGATCTCTCTTCAACCTATTCTTTCTGCCAGAACTGCACTTTCTCCACCCACCTGACTCTAACCTACTGTTTAGATGATTCAGCTTCAATGTCACTTCTGCTGACTAGGATGGGTTTGCCTGTTACATGTTCTCAAGGTGCCCTGTAATATTCTTTCAAAGCAGCCACCACATAATCATATGCTCATTTGAGCATTTATTTGTTTACAATTTGTGTCTGTGTCCTTTGATAGCAGAAACCAAGTCAGCGCTGCGCCTGACACATGAAAATACTCAAGTGATATCTATGAAATGAACAAACTCAGGACTGTTAAGGACATTCCCAACAATGACTGAATAGAAAGCCCCTTGAGTCAGACAGCTTAAGTTACTTACTCCAAGCAGAATCGAGGTCAAGTTAGCCAGAACCTAACAGTTCTAATTCTGAATCCTCTTTCTACTGTGCTCCTTCAAATATTGCTTATATGATCCTGAGCTAATCCTGGATCAATCTCTAAAACTAGAAAGGTAGGTATTACGCATTCAACAAACATTTATGGAGGAGCTGCTTTGTGCTAGATACTGATGGTATGGTGGTAGCGCCTGCACTCGTGGAACTTAGATTTACGCAAGGGAGAAGTCTAGTGGGAAACATACCTGAGTGTCTAATCATACGCTGACATAAGTGCTTGGAAGAAAAGGGACAGTTTTTTGTGAGTCTTTAACAAAACAAACAAAAACAAAACATCCCACAAAACTCCTTTCCTCAATTAGTGGGTCCAGAAGGGCTTCTCTGAGGTGATAATACAGAAGCTATCTAATGGAGGTAGGAATTAAACAGGCCTAGGAAGACAGAAGCGTTCCAGATAGATGGCATGTTACAAAGGCTCTGTAGCAGGAGAAAGCTTGGCGCATTACTGACACTGAAAGAAGCTAGTGTGTTATAAATTTTTTTTAAAAGGGCAAGCCAAGACTGTGATTATAACTTCTACAAATAGAAAAGACTGTATGATTAGATTGCGTCAGTGAGGTGGAGATAGTGGCACTAGATAAAGCCGGAGAGCGAAGCAACATTCATACAATATACAACTCACTGCTGGGCTGAGCTGGGCTGGGTTACTGAGTTCGCATCCGCTTTTGTCCCAACCTCCCTCCCCGAGGGTCAGCAGCACAACCAAGCGAGATCAACACAACTAGTGTGTGGTGGCTAAGTGCACAACAACAGCGACACCGCTAGAAGAAACTAAGAGACCAACATTGTACCACTAAGGCTCTAAAGACGCGTCCGCAGTGCCCATGCCTCAGGACTGGAACTCAAGGGCAGCCTAAGGGAAAAACAGAGAGAGAGGAGATGGCATGCCGCTTCCTTTACCGCGCCGTTCTCGCTGCTCTTCATCAGGCAGCCGGCAAGCGACGAAAAGATGTAGCCGTGGCGGGTGTAGGTGCCGCTGCCCGGGCTTCCCTCCTCCAAGTTACACAGACGTTCGCCTGCAGAAAAAATGCTGCATCGGTCACGGGCCCCCAGAAACTGCAGGCCGTCCAGCCTTCTTGCTTCGGCTCCTATCCAGGACTCTGTATGGGAAGCGCTCACTTACCGGGGATACAGTATCTCACAGGTGGTGCCATGATTGCCGCTGTCCCAAAACCCGGATGAAAACGAAGTCGATTTCTCATTGGCCAAACTCAGGCACAGTTCCGCAGTAAGACACGCGTCAATTGGTGTTCTTTATCCTCGCGTGTAAACTCCATTTCCCAGGTTACCCCGGGACAAATCCGGGGGCGGAAGTTCAGCGCTCCATGCTTGCGCCTGCGCGTGTGGTTGAGGATGGGCTGGCGGCACGTCCGGGTCTGCTGGCTGGCGCTGCAGGCTGCGGGCCATGGTGGTTTGGATTGAGCGGTACCCGGCCGGGGCACCGAGTCGGAGGGGGTGGCAGTGAGCGGCGGCAGAGGCTGCGGGGCTCGGTTTGGCTGACTGGGGAGTCGGCAGGCGGCAGGTAAGGGCGAAGCCTCGGCCCTTGCTCCCCATCCTAGTCCCTTTTTCTGGGTCGGGCACTGCCCTGGGGCCTTGTCTTGAGTCCGGGTTCCTGCTCTCTCCTCGCCCCGCCCTGCGGGGCTGCGCCCTCCTCAGCCGGAGCGCACCTTCCGAGCAACCGTTACGTTCAGAGCAGGAAGGAAGGAGGTCAAGCGACCCAACTCGTCTGTTTCACAAATATGGAACCTCAGATTCAGAGACCGGGTTTGACTTGTCCAAAATCTTCAAGATAGAGCCCAAACTGGAACCCACGGTTTTTGACTTCCAGTCCATCGCAGTTTCACCTCGCGGCTGTCATTGAGAAATAAAACCTTGAGAAGGAGTCTCGCTCTTTGGCCAGGCTGGAGTGCAGTGGCGCGATCTCTGCGCACTGCAACCTCCGCCTCCTGGCATCAAGCGATTCTCCTGCCTCAGCCTCCCGCGCAGCTGGGACTACAGGCGCGCGCCATCACGCCCAGCTAATTTTTGTATTTTCAGTAGAGACGGGGTTTCACTGTGTTGGCCAGGATGGTCTCGATCTCTTGATCCGCCCGCCTCGGCCTCCCAAAGTGCAGGAATTACAGGCTTGAGCCACCGCACCCGGCCTTTTCCCGGTTTTTTAAACTGCAGCTTCCAGTCCTGCGGTCCGATCCTCTTCGCGGCCGTCCATCCCCACTTCAGTAAGCTTTCTCAGGTTGAAAAAGCCGAACTCTGGTTGTGTGGGCCCGTCATCAAAAGATAAGCAGCCCCAAAATAAAGTTGCTACCCTTTTTCTTCTCAGCGTGTTACCCCAGAAGGGAGGTCTGCACATGAATAAAATGCTACTCTTTATTGATGTCTGGTATCTCCTACTTGAGATTGCAAACATCCTGAGGGCAGCGTCCTTGTCCAGATGACATTCCCCACGACTTTGATCTCAGTTCACCTGACTTCTGATGGCTTTGCCTTCTGTCCCTCCCTGTCACCTCAGTCGACTTTCCCCTTGGGAAGCAGATGGTGACTTAGAGCCATGGGAAGAGGGAAGTGCTGTGGCCTGCAGTCTCCTCCAGTCTGGTGGCAGACGACCACTATGGCCTGTGACTGTTACTGAGGGATGAGAGTACTCGGGCTTGTGCTTGGGGTGGTAGTAAAGCTGCGCTTTGCTGTTTCCTCCCCTATTCACTGAGATTACCCCCTTCTTCCCTACACACATATTTTTGAATTTTGCTTTACCTCTATTTCCTGAGATGAAAAGTCTGGGCCAGGTGCGGTGGCCCGCCTGTAATCCCCGCACTTTGGGAGGCTGAGGCGGGCGCATCACCTGAGGTTGGGAGTTCGAGACCAGCCTGACCTACATGGAGAAACCCCGTCTCTACTAAAAAAATACAAAATTAGCCGGGCGTGGGGGTGCATGCCTGTAACCCCAGCTATTCAGGAGGCTGAGGCAGGAGAATTGCTTGAACCCAGGAGGCGGAGGTTGTGGTGAGCCCAGATTGTGCCATTGCACTCCAGCCTGGGCAACAAGAACAAAACTCAATCTCAAAAAAAAAAAAGCAAAGTTTGTATGTTCAGTTGCAGCCCACTTACTACATATATCAATTTCCTGGCATCCTGTACCCCATTAGCTAATGGAGAGAGGCCCTAGCTTCAGACTTTGTTCACCCAAATCTGTATCTGCGCATCTAGGAGCTTTCTATTTACACGGTTGGGCTGATTTCTGGTTGGGCTTGTTTTCAAAAACGACTTGTAGCTCCTAAGTGCCATGATTTTAATAACAGTTTGTATTTCTCTCTTTATTAATCAGACAGAATGATAGCAGCAGACACTTATTTAGGATTATCACATTGGCAAGAGTGTCCCTGTTGGTATTTGTAGGACAGATAGACGTCTGGCCAGGCTTTCCACTTCTGCATCCCTCCAGGTCATTCGTTCAGCAAATATTTGAGTACTTCCATGAGCCAGGTATTGTGCTAAGTGCTTTATAAACATTTCATTTACACTTACCAAATACAGTTTGCCCTTCATACCTGTGAGTTTCACATCGCGGATTCAACCAACCATGGATTGGAAATACTTGGGGGCAGCTGGGCATGGTGGCTCACGCCTGTAATCCCAGCACTTTGGGAGGCCAAGGCAGGCGGATCACCTGAGGTCAGGAGTTTAAGACCAGCCTGGCCAACATTGTGAAACCCTGTCTCTATTAAAACTACAAACATTTGCTGAGCGAGGTGACGGGTGCCTGTAATCCCAGCTACTTGGGAGGCAGAGGCAGGGAGAATTGCTTGAACCCAGGAGACAGAGGTTGCAGTGAGCCGAGATCCTGCCACTGTACTCCAGCCTGGGCAACAGAGCAAGACTTCATCTCAAAAACAAACAAAAAAAGTGTTTATGTGTAGCATTTACTTTGTATTAGGTATTATGAGTAATCTAGAAATGATTTAAAGTATATGGGAGGATATGTATAGGTTATATGCAAATACTATGCCATTTTATATCAGATTTGAGCATCCATAGATTTTGGTATCTGAAGGGAGGACTGGAACCAATCCCTCCGCAGATACTGGGGTTGACTGTATCTGTATAGTTACAGAATCAGTAAGGGTTAGAGCTGGAGGGGACTTCAGCATTTAATCCCACTCCCTCACTGAATGTGAACTCAAGGAGATTGAGTCCCAGCAGGGTTGAATGATTTGTCCGAGGCTACAGAACTGCTTAGGGACAGAATTGAACCCCAAGGAATTGGGTAAATCTCGTCCTTGAGGCAGGCATTTCCTGTAGCGCTCAGGAATTTAGGACATGGTTGAGAATGATCTGAAAAGTGGAGAATAGAAGTTTTTTTTTTAAGACTAGAAGAGGTGCGAGGTAGCATATAATTTGAGTTTATTACAAATGAGGAATGCATTGGATTTGCATGCTATTGCTACAAAAAGTATTTTGGCAAATAGGAAACTGTCCATTAGCTATAGAAAGGGAATGAACAGTGGTGTGGACAGTCCAAAAGCCACCTAGATTTGTTGTGGGGTAATCTGTTTTATCCCACTCTTACATTTGATTGTGGGTATCTACCACTTTAAAAATTCATGCTACAAGCCAAATCATGCTTCCAAACAGTAGGGGCGGAAGTTTGAGCTTGAGCTTTTTTTTTTTTTAATTTTTTTTTGAGACGGAGTCTCACTCTATCTCCCAGGCTGGAGTGCACTGGCGTGATCTCGGATCACTGCAACCTCCACCTCCCGGGTTTCAGCGATTCTCCTGCCTCAGGCTCCCAAGTACCGGGATTACAGGCATGTGCCACCATGCCCAGCTATTTTTTTGTATTTTCAGTAGAGACAAGGTTTCACCATGTTGGCCAGGCTGGTCTCTAACTCCTGACCTCAAGCAATCCACCTGCCTCAGCCTCCCAAAGTGTTGGGAGTACAGGTGTGAGCCACTGCGCCTGGCCTTTTTTTCTCTTTTCTACACTCTCCTTAATTCTTTTCGCTTCCTAGGAGGTGACAGGAACAGATAGTTTCTTTATCCTGGTGCTGAGTGTAGGTCCCTACCGAATTGTGCTTTCTCCTCTGTAGACCTTGTCTGCTAAGTTCCTTTTCGCCTTAGAGCTTACAGGGCTTGTGCAAGGAGGTAATTAAGTATTTTCTTTGAAAGGTCTTTTGTGGGGATGAGCCAGGGTGCAAGGAGAGTACAATGCTCCAGTTACCGAATTGAAACCATCCCTGCAGTGGAGCAGCCTCCTCCAGTTTCTGTTGGGTTTTGAGCTACCTGTTAAATAAGTCAGTGGGGTTGTCAAGGACAAAGCAGCCCTCCCTGGCTGCCTCAGGGCAAAATCAGATAATTTTTTTTTCTGGTGAAAGTATTTAATATGCAGAACTGATGAAACTGTCATCTGTTAGCGCATCTGTGTCTTCTGGTCATTGCCCAGGTAGCTGATCTCTTCCCATGGCTGCTGCATGAGGTAGAAACTGCATAGAGGAGATGGAGGCACTGGTAGAGGTGCCACAGAAGCAGTGAACTGGGAAGTCTGGTTGGGCAGCTTGGGGCTAAGGTAGCAGCTGTAGAGAAGGTTCTTGAGTGTCTAATTAGACTGGGGCAGTGGAGTCCATCAGAGAGGTCAGGCCCCGAGGCCTTCATGAATCAACATGGAGGTCCCCTCCCATTGCTTGTGACTCCTTCCTGTGGTTTTTGGCTCAGAATACCTGGAGTTATCTTGGCTACCATTTCCTTGGGAGTGGGGCTGGGAATGGAATTGGAGACAAAGCATTTTCTGTCATGCAAGGGGTAGCTGGCTGTCCTGACAGGAGACAGGGAATGTCATGCTACCAGGTTGAGTCGGCTAGCCTGTGACATCAGCCCAGAGGGAATAGGAAGGAAGAGTATCTTTTGCCAACACTTAAATGGCACCAGGGAATATCTCGGTGCAGGATCCACATTCTGTGTACTCATTCCTCCACTGGCTGTTCTTTGGTGAGGAGTAATCGCCTGAAGGTGGGTTGATGCGCCAACGCCGTCTGGAAGCCCTGGTGATCTCTGCTACGGTGGCCATGCCCAGAGACACAGTGGGCAGCTTTGTCCATGTTGGCCACACTCCACCCAAAGGTCTGTCTACACAGACAATTCCTGAGACTGCTTTGGTTTGGAGCGGCCTTTCTCACCCCTTTCCTGTGGCCTGTTGCTTTAGGTGTGCATCACCTTGGATTTGCTATGCAACCATGTGGTGTAATATAAGTACGATTTCTGCAGGCTCAGAACCGTCAGTCTTACCCCCTTAATCTGGTTGGAACACGGGCACTGTCCGTAGAAAAATGAAGTAACCTTCCTACTTCTCATAGGTGGTGACTGGCCTAGCTGGGTCTTAGTCTCAGGCTTTGCCCTCCCAGTGAGTACTCTAGGCTTTCCCACTAGCGGGTTAGGAAGGGAGGGCTCAGACTAGATCCTCACAATGGTGTGCTCTCCTAGGAAACATGCGAGGCCAGCGGAGCCTGCTGCTGGGCCCGGCCCGCCTCTGCCTCCGCCTGCTTCTGCTGCTGGGCTACAGGCGCCGCTGTCCACCTCTGCTCCGGGGTCTAGTACAGCGCTGGCGCTACGGCAAGGTCTGCCTGCGCTCCCTGCTCTACAACTCCTTTGGGGGCAGTGACACCGCTGTCGATGCTGCCTTTGAGCCCGTCTACTGGCTGGTAGACAATGTGATCCGCTGGTTTGGAGTGGTGAGTGATGTCCAGGGAGCAGGAAAAGGGGTATTGTGGGGAGCAGAGGGACATGTCTCTGACAGACCCAACCCAGGTTTTGGAGGCCAGCCCCCACCCCTAGGGAAACTCCAAGTCTGCTTTGGGCATAGCTCTTGCGCCATGTCTCCCTGACCTTGCTGGTGTTGGCAGGTGTTCGTAGTCCTGGTGATCGTGCTGACAGGCTCCATTGTGGCTATCGCCTACCTATGTGTCCTGCCTCTCATCCTCCGAACCTACTCAGTGCCACGACTCTGCTGGCATTTCTTCTATAGCCACTGGAATCTGATCCTGATTGTCTTCCACTACTACCAGGCCATCACCACTCCGCCTGGGTACCCACCCCAGGTGGGTCCTCACAGGGGCATTGGGGGAAGTTGCTGGCTATGGGACCTGGTCCCAGGAGTGGGGAGAGTATCTTGGTATGTTTTGAGAGACAGAACTGGTGCTGCCACAGTTATGCTCTCCCTTCACACAGGGCAGGAATGATATCGCCACAGTCTCCATCTGTAAGAAGTGCATTTACCCCAAGCCAGCCCGAACACACCACTGCAGCATCTGCAACAGGTGGGTCTTGGCTTTGCTCTCTGGGAATCCCAGCTGTGGTCCTTCTGCTGTAGCCCTAGGGCAAAACCTCACCTTGAGTTTGCTAAGACATGGGTGAAGCACCCATCATGTCCCAGGCAATGTGCCCTCTTCTCCTGACACCTCATCCTTACAATGGTCCTCTGAGTTAGACATTATTACCACTTGTGAAAACCGAGGTTTGGAGAGATGAGTTACCTTGTCCAGTATCTTATAGCTATTAAACTGCAGAGCTGGGTTTGAAGCAAGGCCTGGCTGTCTTCAAAGTCTGTGCCCTTTCCACCTCAGCAGGATGATGTCAGGATTGGCACTGACATCTCAAGAACTTTGGCCACCGTAACAGAGCCTGTGTCCCTTCCTCACAGGTGTGTGCTGAAGATGGATCACCACTGCCGTATCCTTTTGCTTCCTCTTCTGCCTGAGGCCTTCCTTAGCTCCAGAGTACTGTACAGGGTTAATGACCGCCATTTCGCATCACCCTGCAGAGAACACTGGAGTTGAGGAGTTGTGGGGCTGACCATCTCCTGGGGGAGCAGGAAGCCCACACTCTAGGACAGATCTTCTTGGAGCAAGGAATCTTTTAACAGCTCTTTCTTTTCTAAACTCTCAAGCTAACAGCTATTGGATGGAAAGAGATGTTTGAGCTTCTGTGGTTGTTCACTGGGTACGCCAGATAGACCCATGGGTCTCCATCTGCTGTTCCACACAGATGTTTGGCTAGCTCCAGCTAGGCTGAAATATCGGCCGATTCATTTTAGTGAAGGATTTCAGTTTCTGTGACTTCCTGGTGGGACCTGAATGCTCTGAAAAGCTTTGAGCACTTCTACCTCAACCTTGGGTGTAAAGAGTTGTATTTTCCTGCCTTTGGAAAGTAGTTCTTAGTGACTGGAAGCCTGAGGCTTGGGTGATGTTGTCACGAACCAGGGATGAATCCGAGGGGCCTGGACACCGCCTGAAACTGTGTTTGATTCTAGTCCTTAATCATTTCCCAACCAGCCTGGCTAAACAATTGTGTGGGCCACTATAACCATCGATACTTCTTCTCGTTCTGCTTTTTCATGACTCTGGGCTGTGTCTACTGCAGCTATGGAAGTTGGGACCTTTTCCGGGAGGCTTATGCTGCCATTGAGGTGAGCTCGTTGTCAGGAATAGGGCAGCTCAGTAGTGCAGAACTTTGCGATGTAGAACCTGTCCCTAAGGAATGGGGCGGTAGCACCCCATCCTAGAGGCCTGAGAGTATAACCAGCACTGTTTTCCATCCCCTTAGAAAATGAAACAGCTCGACAAGAACAAACTACAGGCGGTTGCCAACCAGGTGGGCTGTCCCCACCCCACTGCCTCCTGCTGCTCAGGCCTGGGGGCACAGAGTTGCTCAGGCAACTGGGGCCGACCTGCCCATTTAGTTGTAGAGGCTGCTGAGAGGCCACTCTAGACCAGATCAGGAGTGTTCAGGCCGACTGGCTGTGGTGGGTAAACTAAGTGACCTACAGGCAAGCTGGAAGTTCCTGGTATTTGACAGTTTTGGCTATCTATCCCGTCGTCACCTCTCTTCAGCCGAGCAAGCAATCTGCCTTGGTGACGGCCTGAGCAGCAAGGAGTCTATGTTAGTCTGTGTAATGGGGTTCCAGGGGACAGAGATCAGGCTGAGCCAGTCTGATCATCCCTTGCACCTGGTCTATCTACATCTGGATCATCCCTGTCCCCCAGTACCTTTTAGGACTCGTTAATCTGCTGAGCCCATCTTGGGCCCATATTGATTGTATTTCTGCTGTCCTTTCACAGTCCCTAGTGGTTCTCCTCACTCCAGTCAGTCCATTCGGGGTATGGTCTGGTCTCCTCTCTTGGGGATGCAGCCGCGCAGTGAAGGAGTTCTGGCTGGGGATTGGAGTGGCTTCCCCTGGAGCCCCATTTGTGTTGTCACTCTGAAGGCCCAGGGTCAGCTCCTCCTGTGCTTCACCATCCTGTCCAGACCCTGCTCTGCTGCCCAGTGTTTGTCCATGTGGTGATGCCGCTGGGCTTGGTCCACCCATCTTCGCTGCTACCCTGATTCCTCTGTGGCTTTACCCCGTTTCCTCTGCCTGGGTTTGGATCACTTCCTGCCTATAGGTGCTGGGGCAGTTGCTGGAGACCCACAGAGCAAATGAGCCAGCTTTGCTGTTTTCTTTTTCTAGACTTATCACCAGACTCCACCACCCATCTTCTCCTTTCGAGAAAGGATGACTCACAAGAGTCTTGTCTACCTCTGGTTCCTGTGCAGGTATTTAATTTTGATAGTTTTAAGGGAGCGGAAGCTTCAGAAAAAAAAGTTTTTTAGGTGCCCACACGCAGGCGGGAACCCATTCCTAAGTGAACTGCTACTGTTTTAGTCTAATTTAGGTTGGCAAAGAGCCAGCACTTTTCTAAAGCATTTCAGGGCAGGGAGCACTGAGGATATTGGCATTGCTTATTACTAAGCACATGGATACAAGTATATGCTTGATATGTAACCAAAGTAAGTTAAACTCCTTATTTATAGATGAGGAAAACTGAAAATTGGGGGCCAAGGGGCAGTGAAGTGAAGTGACTTGTTCTATGATACACAGCTAGTAGGAAGAGTAGCACTGGAATTTGAATTTCATGCCATCCCATTCCAACCCTGGGTGCTTTTACTACCTCCCACTATCTCCCAAGCATGGGTATTTTAGGAAATATAGAACATTTTCTCAGTAATACAGACTTCTCTACTCTCCCTTCTGCATACTCTCTTATTTTCCTTTAACAACAACAGAGATGGAGTCTTGCTATGTTGCCCATGCTAGACTCAAATGATCTTCCTATCTCAGCCTCCCGAGTTGCTGGGACTACTAGGCATGAGCTACTATGCCTGGCTTCACATCATTTATTCTTAGGCCACTTTGATGCTTTTTCATTGATGCTCTTTATAGACATAATGAAGTAAAAGTTTATCTAGGATATATGCTGGGAGGTGAGGAAGACTTAGGTAGAGAGGTTACAAGCCAGTTGTTACTGCTTAGCTCAATTTCAGACATACTTCCTCCAGCCCTCTCTAAACTACCCACCAGTCTTCGCCCCTCTTTTCTTAGTTCTGTGGCACTTGCCCTGGGTGCCCTAACTGTATGGCATGCTGTTCTCATCAGTCGAGGTGAGACTAGCATCGAAAGGCACATCAACAAGAAGGAGAGACGTCGGCTACAGGCCAAGGGCAGAGTGAGTAGGGTTGAAGGCTTGGGGTGGGTAGGTGGGTAACTGAACCTGCTCTCCTGTAAACAGGCCATGGGCAGGGCTGACTAGGGCAAGCATTGTAAAAGGCCAGAACTACTCTACCTGAGCTTTAGCTTAGCCAGTTTAGTCTCAAAAATTAGAAGTTCAAAGAAACATGTGTTTTTCTTGGCTCCAGGTATTTAGGAATCCTTACAACTACGGCTGCTTGGACAACTGGAAGGTATTCCTGGGTGTGGACACAGGAAGGTAATGTAAGACACACAGACTAATGCAGTCCAACAGAATGCTGTGAAGAGAAAGATGTTCTGTGCCTGTGAGCACTTGGAATATGGCTAGTGGCTACTGTGTTAGCACAGTTCTAGACTCTACGAATAGAGATCACTGTTCATTTGAACCTAAGAGGCTTGAGGCCAACACTATGTGGTTTTAAGTAACAGATGAGGCTTCAACATGACTACAGTAGAATCCTCAGAAAGCTGTGCTCAGGAAGGGGCCTCTGGTTGTAGGATGCAGTGGCCAGCAGTCACCTCTCACTTGGAGAGCAGTGTCTAGAGTTCAAGCCAATAATTTGTGAGATGAAAATAATCTACTTGTCACAGAGGCCCTAAGACAGTAACTGGAGCTACCTCTCAGCCCAAGACAAGGGGAAACAATTTTTCTTTTCTTTTTTTTTTTTTTTTGAGACAGAGTCTCGCTGTGTTGCCCAGGCTGGAGTGCAGTGGCGCAATCTCGGCTCACTGCAAGCTCCGCCTCCAGGGTTCACGCCATTCTCCTGCCTCAGCCTCCCAAGTAGCTGGGACTACAGGCGCCCGCCACCATGCCCGGCTAATTTTTGTTTTGTATTTTCAGTAGAGACGGGGTTTCACCATGTTAGCCAGGGTGGTCTAGATCTGACCTCGTGATCCGCCCGCCTCAGCCTCGCAAAGTGCTGGGATTACAGGTGTGAGCCACCATGCCTGGCTGGGGAAACAATTTTTCAAATGGCAGTTACTGAGGCGATAACAATTAGATGAGCAGACGTGCCTTCCCTCCACCCTTTCCCATGTACATGACACTCCTATCACTGTGCTTAAAGTGGACCTTTAGAAGTTGAGCTCGAGGCCGGGTGCGGTGGCTCAAGCCTGTAATCCCAGCACTTTGGGAGGCCGAGACGGGCGGATCACGACGTCAGGAGATCGAGACCATCCTGGCTAACATAGTGAAACCCCGTCTCTACTAAAAAATACAAAAAACTAGCCGGGCAAGGTGGCGGGCGCCTGTAGTCCCAGCTACTCGGGAGGCTGAGGCAGGAGAATGGCGTAAACCCAGGAGGCGGAGCTTGCAGTGAGCTGAGATCCGGCCACTGCACTCTCCAGCCCGGGTGACAGAGCCAGACTCCGTCTCAAAAAAAAAAAAAAAAAAAAGAAGTTGAGCTTGAAACCTCAAAAGGCCTTCACGGCACCAAAAGGTACATTTGTTGGATAAAATTAGGCAGAAAAAATTAGAACTTTTGTTACTTTCATAATTGACATCAAGGCAGCTTCAGGATACCTTGATGTATGCTTGTTAAGGAATGATGATCGGGAAGGACCAAGAATTCTTGGAACTCAGAGACATTTCTCTCTTCTCTTCTAGGCATTGGCTTACTCGGGTGCTCTTACCTTCTAGTCACCTGCCCCATGGGAATGGAATGAGCTGGGAGCCCCCTCCCTGGGTGACTGCTCACTCAGCCTCTGTGATGGCAGTGTGAGCTAGACTGTGTCAGCCACGACTTGAGTACTCATTCTGCTTCCTATGTTATTTCAAGGGCCTCCAAGGGCAACTTTTCTTGGAATCCTTGATCAAAAAGAGCCAGTGGGCCTGCCTTAGGGTACCATGCAGGACAATTCAAGGACCAGCCTTTTTGCCACTGCAGAAGACAGACACAATGTGGAGAAATCTTAGGACTGACATCCCTTTACTCAGGCAAACAGAAGTTCCAACCCCAGACTAGGGGTCAGGCAGCTAGCTACCTACCTTGCCCAGTGCTGACCAGGACCTCCTCCAGGATACAGCACCGGAGTTGGTCACCACCTCTCCTACTTGCTGTCTGAAAAAACACCTGACTAGCACAGCTGAGATCTTGGCTTCTCAACAGGGCAAAGATACCAGACCTGCTGCTGAGGTCACTGCCACTTCTCACATGCTGCTGAAGGGAACAAAAATAAAGGTATTCGATTTTTAAAGATATGTAGCTTCTCACTCTCTGCCTCACAATAGGGCAGGGAAGGGGAAAGTCAAAACCTAGTGAGTAGGTGTTCTGGTCATGCCTCTTTTTTTTTTTTTTTTTTTTGGAGACGGAGTCTAGACTGAAGTGCAGGGGTGCGATCTCGACTCACTGCAACCTCCGCCTCCCAGTTTCAAGTGATTCTTGTGTCTCAGCCTCCCAAGTAGCTGTGATTAAAGGTGGGTACCACCATGCCTAATTTTTGTATTTTTAGTAGAGATGGGGTTTCACCCTGTTGGCCAGTCTGGTCTTCAACTCCTGACCTCTAGTGATCCATGCGCCTCAGCCTCCCCAAATGCTGGGATTATAGGCATCGGCCACCATGCCCAATCTAATTTTTTAAAAAAATTATTTGTAGAAATGGGTTCTTGCTGTATTGCCAGGGCTAGTCTGAAACTCCTAGCCTCAAGCGATCAGCCTGCCTCAGCCTCCTAAGGTGTTGGGCTTACAGGCCAGTCATTGTTCCTCCAGCTTGGTGCAGTGGCCCCTCCGGTTATATGAAGCACATGTGGGGTGGGGGAAATATCTGACAGCCCCTTACCAAAAGAAATCTTTATTCTTCAGCAGGTACACACATCCGCCAGCCCTGGTCCTCAGGGCCACACTCATATGCACTCACCCCTCAGCAGCATATCGCCCCTTTTCTGACATACCAATGCAAGAGACCCAGGACCCTAGATCTTTCTTCAAACACAAGTGTCTCACACATACTTATTTCACAAATCCACTAGAAATCTGGACTCTTATGTTTCTTGTACAGCCATGCAACAGAGGCCTAGCATTTGTGCTGTGTCTGTGGGAAAGGCAGTCAGAGGCCAGTGGTTTCCCTGCTTTGGGAAGATGGCTCGATAGTAATTCCAGGTTAGATTGTCAGTCTAGGCCAGGACTGAGGGCTCAGCTGCCAGGACTCCCCAGCAGAAACCTGTAGGCAGAAAGAAAGTTGGCGGCATTAGTGGTGAGGCTCATTTTGGTCCCATCTCTCCCCATGACCTAGAAACTCACCATTCCCCCCTGGCTGACACTGCTTCCTTGCGCACCAGTCTCTTCTTGTCATCCAGGGGTTTGGCTAAGGCCCGGATCACCTGTGGTTTGTACGGCAGCAGCTGTGGAGTCAGAGGATATAGAGGATATAATCAACCTTGCTCATCCAAGGCAGCTGAAAGTACCGCTTTTTTGATTCTGTACAACTAATATTCTGAGGAAAGCAAAACATCTTTAGCAATTCCAAGGGATGTTAAGTGGCAGGATGACCATTCTGTTACCTTCTGGGCCCAAGGAAAAGAATCCTTGGGCCGAGAATTACAAGATCTGTACCTTGTAATTCAGATCTCAGTTACACAGCAGGGTGGCCAAGCCCACTTGACTAAGGCAAAAAGGTACTCACGTGTCTCTTCTGAGACGTTCCCAGGCCAGGGAGGGACACCTGAGGTACTTACCACAGGGGTGGGCAGGCGAGTGAGAGCATGCATGCATTGCAGTGCGGCAATCCGGACAGCCTGGAACACAACCACAAGGAGGTGAGAGCATGCCCAGGGAGAGATGCTGGTGCCTAAAAGAGTTGCTGGGGCTCAACGTACCATGGAAGGGCTAGAGCTGAGGTTCAGAAACTTGGTGACGAGGGTGTCCACATGAAGACTCATGACTTGGGGTGCTTCCAGTAGAAGAGGCTGAAGGCAGCTGAGGGTGGAGAGCTGTACCACACAGTCAGGGCAGGACAGGGCCTCCAGCAGCAAGGAAAGAAGCTAAGGGGCAATGGGCAAGGTGGGGGATGGCCACATTGTGAAGATCCTGGTTCTTGTCCCCTCCTCTTTCTAGCCCCATCTGAGGAAGAATAGCTTTGTCCTTTGCTTAGATGCTCTGCCTGCAGGACTTACCGTGGGCAGCTCTGGCAAGAGCACAGGCTTAGGCAGCCTGTTAAGTACATGAGAAAGACCCTTCAAGTAGTTTGGCTTCACATCTGTAAAAAATGGAAAGGCTTAGAAGAGAAATTGGACTTCGATATATAGCTTGAGAATTCAATCCCGATCTGTGATGAGGCTGAGACATCAGCCTACAAAGGGGTAAAAAAGTCCTTCACACTCAGAATAAGCAAGATACACCCATCAAAGGAAGAAGTGGGACAAGAATCTAGAAGTTTAGTCTTCTAGGCACAGACCACAATATAGCTCTAAAGAAGCAAGTGGCTCCTAAATTATCTTGAGGAATGTGGCCAAGCAAAGGAGAGGTGTGTATATGTGAGGCCTTTCTTTCAGACTCCTCACCTTGGGGAGCAGCATGGAAGCCCTGGACCAAAGCAGGCACATTATCGGTGAAGAACCGCTGGCGGAACATGATCCGCACTTCAGCATGGCCAGCACGAGTCAACACATCAGTGCAGTCAGACATGAGCAGAGAGAAGCCATCAGCTGCTGCTGGACCTAATTCTGGGTCATTCAGGAGGTCCATGAGCTGGAGAAAAAAGAGCCTTTGAGGTACATCAGGGAAGAAGAATCTTAAGTGCCAAAGATGAGAATGGGGCTGGGTGTGGTGGCTCATGCCTGTAATCCTAGCACTTTGGGAGGCCAAGGCAGGTAGACTGCTTGAGCCTAGGAGTCTGGGCAACATGGCCAGACCCAGTTGTTACAAAAAATACAAAAATTAGCTGGGTGTGGTGGGGTGCCCCTTTAGTCCCAGCTACTTGGGAGGCTGAAGTGGGAGGATCACCAAACCTATGGAGGTTGAGGCTGGAGTGAGCTGTGATCGCACCACTGCACTCCAGCCTGGGCAACAGAGAGACCCTGTCTCCAAAAAAAAAAAAAAAAAAAAAAAAACCCCACACAGAGGAGGATGGAAGTCCTTGGGAGAAATGGGAGCAACAAGAAAGTCTGTTTAGGTCCTGGGTTCTCCTGTCTCCAGAAAGGACGTACCCGGGCTGTAAGGCATGAGCTGAGAGGATGGTATCTGAGCACGAGGGCCTTTGTTACCTGTAATTAGACACAGAGAGCAATTGGGGAATGACACTCAAACCCCAGAACCCCGAGACATAGATGTTTATAGTTTAGGGTCAAACAGGGACATTTTATTTAACCAGACATAACTGCCTCTCTGTCTAAACAGACTCTACTCCAACTCCTTACCCAGAGAAGAAGAGTGAAGGCCTGACTACGACAGGGCCCAGAGCCCAGGCCAGCCTCCACTTTGTCCACAGCCAGCTGTAGGAATTCATCCAGCTGTTGTCCTAAAAAGGAGAGGAAATGGTGACATAAAGGTGACATTTGCCCTTTAACAATGAAGGATGCAAATCACTTAAGTGCAGAGCTCCCTGAGAAGCTGTTAGAAAGGGAAACATACCATTTTTGCCTGTGGACAAAATGATTGGACACCTGCGTAAGAGCCTGGTATTGTCATAATACAGAGGTGCTGCCATTTGAAAAGAGAGGGTTGTCACTAGCCCCACTGTAGGGAGTAGGATGGCAGAACTAGATTCTTTGTGCTCCCTTCTCTTCTTAGGTACTATAAAGCTCTGCCCAACTGTGGTCTTGAGGCTTTTCCCATGGGCAGTCCCAGGACAGTGCTTGAGCAGTTGAAGCCCTATTAATGTTATTAGCAAGCTCCTTTTAAAAAGAGAATGAGCACTGAGCTATAAGATTTCACGGGTAGTTGATTGTGGGAGGCTCCTTACAGTGTCTGATCTCAGTACCTGCAGGGTGCTTGTTGAGGAGTCCTGCAAAGCACTTGGCAGCAGCGGTAGAAGAAAAGGGGCAGCTGTGGCAGCAGCTCAGTTCCAAAAGCTCCCGCATGAGTTGGTTCAGCTGAGGGATTTCCACCTACAGAAAACCTGGCCATGTAATGGACCCAGAGAACACCTGAACTCCAAGAGAACCAGTACACAGTGGCAGCAGGGACCGGGATGGATAAGAACTAACTTCTCTGGTGGGGGAAGTAAAAGATCAGCTTAGCCTGTGGCAAATTTCAACCCAAAGTCACCTGGGATCCATTTCCCCTTGTCAAGGTTAAATAATGGTACTTCCCAAATATGCTCACTTACATTTCGAGGCAGGGAGCAGACAAAGGCCATAAGCAGTGCAATCAGCCGCCTCTGCCCCGAGGCGTCATCCTATAAAGGAAGCAGAGCCCGATCAAGCCTGCCAGCAATAGGCTTGTCTGCCCCTCTACCCATTCCAGATTAGCCCTAAAAAAACCAGCTTGAAGGATGTAAGTTCTAAGACTGTCACCTGGAATGGCTGGAATCGGCTCGGGAAGCTGTTTTCAGGCAGAAAGGAGACGTTGCCATCCAAGAAGAGGGGCACAATGTGTGTGACACTCTGTGCAGCTAACCTGGGGGCAGAGTACTAGGTATGACCAAGGAGCTAGGATTCTAAAGCAGCCCTCTCCTCCACAGACATGCTTTTTCAACCTGGGGTTCAAATTAGGATCACCAAGTCAATGGGACATGCCCTGATCATTCATGCATTGAACAAATACTAATTTGGCACATATTATGTGCCAGTAATCATTTATATTCAGGTTCCCATCTGGGAAGTCAAGGTATGTTTTAAAATGCCCTACAGGTAATTCTTAAGTCCACCTGTAGCTAAGAACCACTGGTCCATGGCTTCCCACCCTCATAGTCCATGGTGCTAAGAGCCCCTTCCTTTTGTCAGCAAAACTTACAAGACAATTAACTGCACCCACATTTACATATAGGTAAAAGGACAGCTGACAAGGCAGCTACCTGTTGCTTCTTCCCAAGAATGCTATCCTCCCTGGGTTCAGGCCACATCCACGATTATACTTACTCAGGGCTCAGGTGGGTGGTAGCAGTGCCAATGACAGACACCATGGCAGCCAACACCTCATCCTCCAACAGTACTTTTTTCAGAACTGAGGGCTCCTTCTCTGCAAAACATACACATGCACACAATCACAAGACCATGACGGGTTCAAGAAATGGATGATTGGGTTCTGTCACCATCACTGACTCTGGGGCTTGACTCTAGCCATGACAGCAGTTCTTAATTTGGCCTCTGGTAGTGCTGTAGTCCTGAGAACCAGCAGGGCACCAGAAACAGGAGTGGTCTGACCTGGGGCCACAGAGCGCTCTTGAGAACTCAGCACAGTCCTTAGACTAGGCCAACAGTGGGAAAGAGGGATAGCTAAGATGAACATTCTTAACGTAAGAAATAGAAATGTTGTCCCTGGTGTCCATGGAGATGCAAAGGAAAAAAAAACAGTAATGTTGGTTTCTGAAAAAATTAAAAACATGCATTTATCTTCATGAGTCCTTATTATTTATAGCAACTGTCATATACTGAGTACTTCCTGTGTGGCAGGTACTACACACTATCTTATTTAGTCCTTACCAACTACCCTGTGAAATAGTTTTTCTTTTTTTTCTTTTTTTTGAGACAGGAACAGGATCTCGCTCTGTCACCCAGGCTTGAGTGCAGAGGCACAATCATGGCTCACTGCAGCCTTGAACTCCTGGGCTCAGGTTATCCTCCCACCTCAGCCTCTTGAGCAGCTGGGACTATAGGTATGCACCACTATGCCTGACTATTTGTAGGAACAGGGTCCCCTGTGTTGCCCAGGCTGGTCTCAAAACTCCTGGACTCAAGTGATCCTCCTATCTTGGCCTCCTGAAGTGCTGGGATTACAGGTGTGAACCATGGTGCCAGCCTAGACGGTACTCTATCTCCATCTTACAAGTGAGGAAATTGAGGCTTGGAAAGGCTGAATAGCTTCACCTAAATTAGCACGTGGTGGGCTTGACTCCAGAGTCCAATTCTAAGTAAACTAATCACATAGCACTTCAAGGGGAAAAGGTGTGCATTCTTTTGAATGTTGCTAACACTAGTGGATTTTGGTTCCTGCCATCGGTCAGGGTGGCATCCTTTGCTATGAAATGAAATCTCACTCTGAGGACAAAGGATTCAAAATAAACCTCTGATGATACAAAACACAGTACCAATACCCAGAGGGTGGCAGTGGTGTTCAACACCAGCAGAGGGCAGAGTTCCCAAAGGCCAGGAAGGAGAGGTGGAAAGTTACCTGGCATAGAGGCCTGCACAGCCAAGGCAAGCAGGCAAGGTATAGCTGTCTGGTGGAAATACCAGCAGCTCTCAGGGTCCTGCTGACATTTTTCTGCCATCTGTTTGAGGCTCTGACAGACAGCAATAACGTCACTGGATTGTGCAACCATATTCCCTGTTGGTGAGAAAGGGTTCTCTGTTAGGTTTTCTTAAAAGCACTTTCAGGTATTTCCAATACACAGCAGATGAGAAGAACAAAGATGAGTGACTGAAGAGACCAAGAGTGCCTTATTAAAAAGCTGAGTCACTTTATTCTCCTGGCTGTTCTTTCTGATCTATTCAGACTTCATAGTTGAGACTTGCTCTGTTCCAGGCTCTGCAGCAGAAACACTTGTATATATTCTCCCCTTATTTTTTGTAACAACCCTAGAAGTATAATTTCCCTCACTCTATAGAGAAGGACATGGAGGCACGATGAAATAAATGATCAGTGGCTTTTCCAGGGTCACAGGAAGTGCAAAGTCAGGAATCAAGCCCAAGTTATAATGCGAGTCTAGTATTCATTCTACTATGAATGATCTGGATTCATAGCTGGAATCCAGCTGCTGGATCAACCACGGTAGGCCTGAATCTACCCACAGGGCAGGCTGCTGTCACTTTTGCCTTGGAGCAGTGCTTCTCAAACTCAACGGTCTCCGAGTTACCAGGGGACACTGTTAAAATGTAGATTCCGATCAGTGAGGGCCTGAGATTCTGCACTTCTAACAAGCTCCCAGATGACGCCCATGCTGCTGGTTAACAGACCATCTTTTGAGCACCATGGCCTTAGGGTGATGCCTCTCAATTCTGCCCCACATGAAAATTACCTAGGTACTCTTTTTTTTTTTTTTTTGAGACAGGGCTTTACTCCTGTTGCCCAGGTCAGGCTGGAGTGCAGTGAAGCAATCTTGGCTTGCTCCAACCTGCACCTCCTGGGCTCAAAGTGATTTTCCTGCCTTAGCCTCCCAAGTAGCTGAGACTACAGGTGCATGCTATTGCTCCTGGCTAATTTTTGTATTTTTTGTAGAGATGGGGTTTCGCCATGTTGCACAGGCTGTTCAGGTCTCAAAACTCCTGAGCTCAAGTGATCCATCAGCTTTGGCCTCCCAAAGTGCTGGGATTACAGGCGTAAGCCACCACACCTGGCCCGGCACTTTTTTTTTGAGATGGAGTCTCACCCTGTCTGCCCAGGCTGGAGTGCAACGTCACGATCTTGGCTCACTGCAAACTCCCCCTCCCAGGTTCAAATGATTATCCTGCCTCAGCCTCCTGAGTAGCTGGGATTA
Source organism: Piliocolobus tephrosceles (assembly GCF_002776525.5). Taxonomy (NCBI): domain Eukaryota; kingdom Metazoa; phylum Chordata; class Mammalia; order Primates; family Cercopithecidae; genus Piliocolobus; species Piliocolobus tephrosceles. The sequence goes on along the minus strand of NC_045442.1, from coordinate 36,235,143 downwards.
CAGGCGCCTGCCACCACACCCAGATAATTGTTAGTAGAGACGGGGTTGCACCATATTGGCTAGGCTGGTCTCCAACTCCTGACCTTGTGATCTGCCCACCTCAGCTTCCCAAAGTGCTGGGATTACAGGCGTGAGGCACTATGCCCAGCCCTTTTTTTCTTTTGAGACAAGAGTTTCTATCGCTCAGGCTGGCCAGGGTGGAGTGCAGTGGTGCAATCTCAGGTCACTGCAACCTCCTCCTCCCAGGTTCAAGAGATTCTCCTGCCTCAGCCTCCCTAGTAGCTGGGATTACAGGCACATGCCACCATGCCCAGCTCATTTTTTTTGTATTTTTAGTAGAGACGGGGTTTCTCCATGTTGGCTAAGTTGGTCTCAAATTCCTGACCTCAAGTGATTCACTGGTCTTGGCCTCCCAAAGTGCTGAGATTACAGGCATGAACGGCGGCCCTGGCTGAGTACTCTTAATAGTACTATTGCCCAAGTCCCATCTCTCCTCAGAGACTGATTTAGTTGGACACAGGCATCAGTATTTTTTTTTCTTTTAAAAGAGTTGATTGTGTTACTCGTATGTATAGCTACAGCTAGAACCACTGCTTTAGAGGCATCAACTCCAAACTTGACTACAGCTCCCCATTCAGCCCAGTCCCTTGGTTATTATTCCTAGTAGTTACCTCTGTTCACCTGCCAGAGATGCTGCAGCAGCAGAGGCAGTGTCTCCTTGACGATGCTGGGATGTGTTGATACAGCTGACAAGGCTTGCAGACAGCACAGATGCCGGGAGCATTGGGTGGGCTCATCTCCTTTAGTCAAATTTGACTCCCCTGAAAGCAACCCATAACATGAAGGTTCACTGTGTGATAGCAAGCACGAAAGCCTCAAAGCCTTGCTGGGAAGGGATGGGCCACAGAGGATTAGAGACACATACCTACACGCAGCTCCTCAGCAAGCTTGGGTACGAGGTGGCTGCTGAAGGCCACAGGGTAGAGAGCAGCCAGGGTTCCTGATGCTTCCAGTGCTGCCACCCTGCTGGAGGCGCAGAGCAGATGAGCAATAGCTGAGCCTTGGCTCACAGCTCTCTTGCCTAGGTCTGATATTAGGCAGATTCAGGAGTATGAGCTCCCAACACCTCCTTGCTAAAGAGTAGAACTCAAGTACCTACACCACTGAGTTTGACAGGGTTTCTTAAAGCCTAAGAAGAGAGCAGTCCTACATGTCTCCAACCGGTTAGCAGCCAGAGCCTAACACAGAGCTCACCTCCCCTAAGGAGAGCCAAGGGTCAGAAGCACAGAGCCCTGGTCCTAGCTTGATCTGTTGCTGCCAATACAGAGGCAGGGAACAGCGTGCTCTATATCTCACTGCTTTAAATTCTCACCAACTCTGGGAATCCTCCTCCAGGAAGCTCAGTCTGTACAGGTGACCCACTGCCAGCTCCAAGTCCTCAGAAGATAGGAGATCTGTAGTTAGAATGGAACATGAATCTCATCTTTCTTCCCCTGCAGCCATCACAACCCTTCCAAGCTCTTATTAGAAATCCCAAATCATCCAGAGTTGCAGTGAGAACAGGATAGTAAGGCTGCTTTTCACTAAGGCAGCCTTACAAGAAAAGGACCAATATACTTCTCTTCTCTCTTTCCCTTAAGATGTACCTGGCTGGGCACCCAAGACTGTGAGTGTACGGATGCCAACAAGCTGAAGCTGGGTGCTGGGGTCTGTTAGGGCCATGAATACCAGTGAGCACAGCTGGTCCTTGAAGCCATTCAGAGGCCTTTGATCTAGGGAGAGACAGAAGCCAGGTTAGAAGGAAGCCATTACATTCCATATCCCTGACTAAGCTGTGATATACAGACAACCTGGGGTAGATTTTTTTTTTGAGACAAGGTCTCTGTTGCCCAGGCTGGAGTGCAGTGGCACAATCTCGGCTCACTGCAGCCTCTGCCTCCCAGGTTCAAGCTATTCTCCTGCCTCAGCCTCCCGAGTAGCTGGAATTACAGGCATGTGCCAACATACCTGGCTAATTTTTGTATTTTTAGTAGAGACAGGGTTTTTCACCATATTGGCCAGGCTGGTCTCGAACTTCTGACCTCAAGTTTTCCACCTGCCTTAGCCTACCAAAGTGCTGGGATTATAGGTGTGAGTCACCGTGCCCCGCCTCCTGGGGCAGATTTAAAGAGCTTAATCCATTGGGTATCCAGGAAGCACACTGAGAAAAATAAACAGATCTCATCCATCTCATCTGTTAAGTGTTCTCTTGTGCTACAACCTCAGAATAGGACCATTGTTCTAGACTACTTTTCCACAGCACTCTTTGCCCTGCTGTCCTTTATAGTCTGCAGTGTTCAACAGTCCCCAGAGCACTGCAATGGAAGGCAACCTCACCTTTGTCTTCATAGCTCCATTTCTGCTGCAGCTTCAAGAAACCCAGGAGCATTTCAAGGATTGTCCGCCGCTGGCTGCTCTGTAATGTTTCAAGGGGTACTGGAGTCAAAGAATATTTTAAGGGATTTCAATCCTGCTACTCTGGATGCAGGGAGAAACCTTTCTTTCTTCCAAGAGATGGGGGCTTTGCTCTGCCACAGTCAGGCTAGAATACAGCAGCATGATTATAGCTCACTGCAGCCCCGACCTCCTAGGTTCAAGTGATTCTCTCGCCTCAGCCTCCTGAGTAGCTGCGACTACAGATGCGTGCCACCTTATCCAGCTAATTAAAAAATTTTTTTTTTGGTAGAGATGTGGTCTTGCTATGTTGCCCAAGCTGGTCTTTAAATCCTAGCCTCAAGTGATTCTCCTGCCTTGGCCTCCCAAAGTGCTGGGATTACAGGCATGAACCAGCATGTCCTGCTTGGCTAATTAAAAAAAAAATTTGTTTTTTAGAGATGGGATCTCGCTTTGCTGTCCAGGCTGATCTTGAACTCCTGGCTTCAAGCAATCCTCCCTTCTTGGGAGAATGATCCTTTTACGTAAGAGACAGGGAAAAAGTGAGTAAGGGAAGCAGCAGCAGCAGCCAATGGGAGCAAAAACCAAGATCTACTATGTCGGCCCCAGGTAAAACTTAGCTCTCTGAGAAAGGGAACCTAGCACACAGGTCCCATCATTACCCCAAAGATTCTGCTCCCTTACCTGACTGTGCTTGTGGAACTGTTCCAGCAGTAAAGGCAGTACATTGCTGGTGATATAGTCACAGGCCCGGGCAGATGCACCTGCAGCTGCCTGCAACAGCTTGGCACTAGGCCACACCAGTTTCATGTCTGGTTCACACAGGTGGTGCCTGCAGTCTAGAGAAGCAGCACATCACAGACCTGGGGAGGAGGCCAAATGGTGCCTGACTCCCCTACAGTCCACAGAGGTTGGAGACTGAGACCCATGACAGTTTACAAGCAGTTAACATTCAAATTGTTTTCAATTCAGAGTAGGGCTATCACCCCCAAATCACCAAATATGTTGGAGCTAAACAAGAAAGGTCACTGGCCCTTAAGGAATGTCATTTTTTTTTTTTAATTTGAGACGGAGTTTTGCTCTTGTTGCCCAGGCTGGAGTGCAGTGATGTGATCTCAGCTCACTGCAACCTCTGCCTTCCAGTTTCAAGCAATTCTCCTGCCTCAGCCTCCTGAGTAGCTGGGATTACAGGTGCCTGCCACCATGCCTGGGTAATTTTTGTATTTTTAGTAGAGACGAGGTTTCACCATGTTGGCCAGGCTGGTCTTGAACTCCTGACCACCCGCCTCGGCCTCCTAAAGTGCAGGAACTACAGGCGTGAGCCACCGCACCCGGGCAAGGAATGTCATTTCTATTGTGCTCACTCCCCCTTCCTGGCTGCCACAGCCCCATTACCCTGTAGAATGTTGCTAAGGAAGGAGTCAAGGAGGTCCTCAGCATCAGCCCTCAGCACAGAACGAGACAAACACGCAGTCAGGGAGTGGAGGGCCGCCAGGCCCTCTGCCTCCACGCGCTCACTTGCCGTCTGGAACACCTGTCAGGGAGGGATCCCATGGCTACTGAGGTGAGCCTGCACCAGATGAGACCCCACCAATCCACTGCCTATTTCCTTGTTGGAGAGGAGAGTGAGAACCTCTAGGACACAGAAATGGAAATTAACACGTCAACTGAGTGTCTTCTCACTGGTGTGTTCTTACCAAGTCCTTCGTCACACTCAGGACAGAGACACAAACCTTCTGAGAAACAGAAAGCCAACTCTGAGCAGTGGCTCTGCTCACCTTTCTATTCACCACAGTGCCAGAGGCACCATGACCTGCACTCCTTGCCACAGAAGGACAAGAAGTGGGTAATGTGCAAAGGTGATCAACTGCTCTTACCAAGCAGCTGACCGTCACATAGGGACTCTCTCTCGTCATTCAACTAGAATTATGTCCCCCTGCTTGCCTCCTGAATAACCAGGCATAATACCTTGGCCCTGGGGATGACAGAGGGAAAAGGACAGGATGTATTATTTCCCCTCATGCCTGACAATTGAGAGTTAATAGTAGTGAATTTATCTGAGTAACACTCACCTCTCTGCGGATAGAAGCCCAAAGGCTGGGGAGGAAGTCCTTCAGCTCCTTCTGTCCATACACAGCACAGCAAGCATTCTGCCAAGGAAACCGCTATCAGTTATGTGCATACTCAGACACCTAGGATGTGCAGAGGTACCTCAGCATAACGGCACCTGGAGGAGCCTTGGTCTCAGCAGAAAAACCAGTGAAGATTTTTTTTTTTTTTTTGAGACGCAGTCTCGCTCTATGGCCCAGGCTGCAGTGCAGTGGCCGGATCTCAGCTCACTGCAAGCTCTGCCTCCCGGGTTTACGCCATTTTCCTGCCTCAGCCTCCGAGTAGCTGGGACTACAGGTGCCCACCATCTCGCCCGGCTAGTTTTTTGTATTTTTTAGTAGAGACGGGGTTTCACCGTGTTAGCCAGGATGGTCTTGATCTCCTGACCTCGTGATCCACCTGTCTCGGCCTCCCAAAGTACTGGAACTACAGGCTTGAGCCACCGCGCCCGGCCACCAGTGAAGATTTTTAACAGTCCTACTCAGGGAACAGAAAAGTAGATTACCCTGGTTGATAAAATAGAAGCCTAAAGAGGGAGTGCTGGTCAGCCCTTCCTCAGTTACTATGGGATGGGACACGACAGCATGCAGCTGGGGGCTTCAGGTGGACACAGAGGCCCAAATCCTGGGTGTCCTCTTCTGAGGCCCACGAACTGTTCCTTGGCTATCCAAGAATCTATATCCTTTAGTATCCCTAACTTGTCAAAAGGTAGCTGGGTCCTGCAAGGAGAAAAATCACTCACCAGAGTCTGTAGAGAATCCAACTTGGCACTCAGAACCTCAGAATCCACTTTCTCAATCAACAGGGGCAGCAGAAACTGTGGGACAGAAGCAAGATCTTAAGCCTGAGATGGGTGGTGTGTCAGTCACATCAAGTCCCCAGAAGCAGGTACTACATCAAGGAGCTATATTCAAGTCAGGAGCTATGATTGTGAGCTAACTTTCCTGCCAAGCAGTGGCCAGAGCCCCACTACCTCAAAAACAGGCAAGTTGACAAAGTTATAGGATTTTAAAAGACAGCACCATATAGGGATTGGGTTTATTTATTTATTTAATTTTTTTGTGTAGGAGGGGACGGGGTCTCCCTATGTTGCCCAGGCTGGACTTGAACTCCTGGGTTTAAGCGATCCTTTCCACTCAGACTCTCCTGAGTAGCTGGGACTATAGGTGTGCGCCACTAAATCTAGCTCTGGATTATGAAGAGATGGTAAAGTTTTCTACATCGAAGGTTTGAAGATACCTGCCACACAAGACACTTGTAGGGTGTCATGCCCTAAAATGTATACCAGATCGTTTTTTCTCCATGCTTTTACTGCTCTTTCTTCAGAACCTTCTATGGGCAGAGGCCATATACCCTAATCTTGGCTAGACCCACCTCAGCGAATCGTGGTGTAGAAGCCAGCACAGCGCGAAGACTCAGGATGAGGTCTTCTCTCTGGATACCATGGGGGTCATTAGGTGGCTGGAAAAGGGAGAAGGGCTATGGGTTTGTGTAACGTTTCAGACCACCCTTGAACACAGGCTTGAACCTGGTAACCCTGCAGAACAGGGTGATACTCATGCCCGATCAGGGAAGACAGTAAGATAATGATGCCTCAGCAAGAAGACATGCTTGACCTTTTATGTATTCCTTGGGAACTTTTGTCTTTAGGCATTTTTAAAGATCTGATTACACATTTTCTATCATTTCACCACTAAGAGATAAGCATGCTTAACTTTCTCATGTATTGCTTTCTTCTCTGATATATATTGTTACTATGTGCTAGTATATACTGTTTCTGTATACTTAAAAATAATTTTGTACATGCGGTTTTTAATTTTTTTCACTTAACATATTAAGAACATTTTTATGGTATTATTCTTTCATAGCATTAGTTTTAGTGGCTATGATTTCATTTTGTGGTTGTACCAGTTTATCTAAATAATTCCTTGTTGATGGACATTTCCATTTTTTTCACCCTTATAAAAAGCTGTAATTCTGAAAACAGAAAGCCTTGATGGTTTCTGTACCAAGACGACAGATTGAAAACATAAATCAGGTTTTCCTTTTCCTCTTCGCAAACTCCACCAAAAACACAGTAAAAGAAGGCATTTACTTTTTTTTTTGAGATGGAGTCTTACTCTGTCACCCATGCTGGATTGCAGTGGCTCAATCTTGGCTCACTACAACCTCCACCTCCTAGGTTCAAGTGATTCTCATGTCTCAGCCTCCCAAGTAGCTGGGGTTATAGGTGCGCCAACACACCCGGCTAATTTTTGTATTTTTTGTAGATATGGGGTTTCACCATGTTGGCCAGGCTGGTGTGGAACTCCTGACCTCAAATGATCCACCCGCCTCAGCCTCCCAAAGTGCTGGGATTACAGGCGTAAGCCACCGAGCCTGGCCTGGTTTTTGTTTTCATGACTGCACTTTGATAGAAAAGATAAAACTGTGGAACTGTCTTATAAAGTAACACAAAGACAGAGGTACAAAATAGAAAACAAAAGGTGAGAAAATCAGAGGTCCAACAAAAGATTAATGAGAGTTCCAAAATGAAGGAACAGAGAAAAGAGAGGGGAAGAAATCATCAATTAAAGAATTCAAGAGAAATTTACAGGACTAATGGACATGAGTTACTACTGACAGGGCCTACTAAGTGCCCAACAGAGTGCATGAAATAGACCAATACCAAGGCACATCACTGTGAAGTTTCAATATATTGGGGAGAACCAAACTTTCCAGTTTCTAGAGAGGAAGAAAAAAATGGTACATACGAAGTTTATGAAACAGAAGAAATTCAGACTTCTCCACAGCAAATGAAAACTAGATAACTAGACTTATTTATTTATTTATTTGAGATGGAGTTTTGCTCGTTACCCAAGCTGCACTGCAACCTCTGCCTCCAGGATTCAAGCGATTCTCCTGCCTCAGCCTCCCAAGTAGCTGGGATTACAGGCACATGCCACCACGCCTGGCTAATTTTTTTGTATTTTTAGTAGAAATGGGGTTTCACCATGTTAGCTAGCAGCTGGTCTTGAACTCCTGACCTCAGGTGATCCGCCTGCCTTGGCCTTCCAAAGTGTTGAGATTATACGTGTGAGCCACCACGCCCAGCCAATAACTAGATTTAAATGTAGCAACGCCTTCAAAATCTTAGGAGAAAATAATTTTTTTTTTTTTTTTTGTTTTTTGGTTTGGTTCTGTCTTCCAGGCTGGAGTGCAGAGGCATGATCTTGGCTCAGTGTAACCTCTGCCTCCCCAGCCCAAGCCATCCTCCCACTTCCGCCTCCCAAGTAGCAGGGGCTACAGGCTCAACCACCACACCCAGTTAATTTTTGTATTTCTTATAGACAGGGTTTTGCCATGGTGCCGAGGCTTGTCGTGAACTCCTGAACTCAAGCAATCCACCCGCCTCAGCCTCCTAAAGTACTGGGATTACAAGCGTCAGTTACTGTACCTGGCCTCTTTCTCAGGTGCAATCATAGTGCACTATAGCTTCAAACTCCTGGCCTCAAGTGATTGTTCTGCCTCAGCCTCACAAGTAGCTGGGACTACAGACATGTGCAACTGCATCCAGCTAGAATTCCTTTTTTTTTTGAGATGGAGTTTTACTCTTGTTGCCCAGGCTGGAGTGCAATGGTGCGATCTCAGCTCACTGTAACCTCTACCTCCCAGGTTCAAGCAATTCTCCTGCCTCAGCCTCCCAAGTATCTGGGATGACAGGGGCCTGCCACCATGCCTGGCTAATTTTTGTATTTCTAGTAGAGACGGCATTTCACCACGTTGGTCAGGCTGGTCTCGAACTCCTGACCTCAAGTGATCCTCCCACCTCAGCCTCCTAAAGTGCTTGGATTACAGGTGTGAGCCACTGCACCTGGCCTAGAATTTCTATTCCTGAATTACATACCCATAATGTCAAAAATGAGAGAAAAGATTGAAGACATTTTAGGCTTACAAATCTAAAAAATCCTCACTTCTTCCTACATTCTCACAGGAAAATACTAAAGGAAGTACACCACCAAACTGAGGGGGTAAACCACAAAATGAGGAATATGTGAACTCAGGAAATAGGAGATCTGATCCAAGAAAAATGATAAGGGAATCTAGGATGACGGTGAAGGAAGATCCAATATCTACTCTGCATTAGGAGTAAAAATCAACCTGTTGACATTGTTTGGCTAAGAATGGTTTTAACATTTTTAATGTTTGAAACAAACCAAAAGAATATCTTGTGACAAGTGAAAATTATATGAAATTCAAAGTTTAGTGTTGATAATAAAAGTTTTATTGGGGCCGGGCGCGGTGGCTCAAGCCTGTAATCCCAGCACTTTGGGAGGCCGAGACGGGCGGATCACGAGGTCAGGAGATCGAGACCATCCTGGCTAACACGGTGAAACCCCGTCTCTACTAAAAAATACAAAAAAAACTAGCCGGGCGAGGTGGTGGGTGCCTGTAGTCCCAGCTACTCCGGTGGCTGAGGCAGGAGAATAGCGTGAACCCGAGAGGCGGAGCTTGCAGTGAGCTGCGATCCGGCCACTGCACTCCAGCCTGGGCGACAGAGCGAGACTCCGTCTCAAAAAAAAAAAAAAAAAAAAGTTTTTTATTGGGATATAGCTACTGTAGCTGTTCTTGTGTCTAAGGCTGTTTTTGTGCAGTAACAGCAGAGTTGAGGAGACCATATGACCCACAAAGCTATTGTCTGGCCTTTTATAGAAAACGTTGGCCAGGCATGGTGGCTTATGCCTGTAATCCCAACACTTTGGGAAGTCAAGGCAGGTGGAAGCCCAGGAACTCAAGACCAGCCTGGGCAACAAGGCAAAATCCTGTCTCTACAGAAAAATACAACAATTAGTCGGGAGGAGTGTCGTGTGCCTATAGTTCCAGCTACTCAGGAGGCAGGGATGGGAGGATCACCAGAGTACCAGAGTCCAGGGAGGTGGAGGCTGCAGTGAGCCATGATGGTGCCACTACACTCCAGCCTGCCTCAAAAAAAAAAAAAAGAAAAGAAAAGAAAGAAAAAGTTTGCCAGCCTCTTATTAAGAGAGAGCATATAAGCATAGTGAAGAAACTGAACCTTAAACTGATCAGATCCACTATGATGGCACACGATCAACACTGAGTTGTGGCTGGGCGTGGTGGCTCACGCATATAGTTCCGGCACTCTGGGAGGCTGAGGCAGGTAGATCAGTTGAGGTGAGGAGTTCGAGACCAACCTGGACAGCATGGCAAAACCCCATCTCTACTAAAAATATATATATAAAAAAAATTAGTCGGGCATGGTGGCACGTACTGTAATCCCAGCTATTCAGGTGGCTGAGGCACAAGAATCACCTAAACCCAGGAGGCAGGGGTTGCAGTGAGCAAGGATTGTGCTATTGCACTCCAGCTTGGGCAACAGAGTGAGACCCTGTCTCAAAAACGAAACAAAACAGAACCAACAACAATAAAAACCCTGATTTGTAAGACAAAGAATATCTGTAACTCAAATTGTTACACTAAAGCCAGGTGCCTCTGTTTTAATTAATATCTTGATAAGAGCTTTCTGCTTCTGACAGACTGCAGTGCAGAACAACATACAAAAATCTGCTTGAATGAGAGAAACTTTCCTAACATTATCTGTAAGTTTATTTTGCCTAGATTATCTCTGAAAATAAACAGCTGTGAACAGTGATTGTTTCCAACGGGAAAATGGACAGTGGCAGTAAAGGGGTATGAAAGGAGTTTAATTATCTACCCTTTAAATGTTGAATCATGCTCATTGTATAATCTTTCAAAAATTGGACGAAATACTGTTCCTCTCCCCCAAATTATAAATGCATATATTCTTTGACCTAGCAATTTCTTCTAGGAATTTATTCTATCATTATACCCATGTATGAAAGTTGTAGCACTGCTCATAACAGCAAAAGATTAGCAACAATCCACAGAGGACTAGTGAAATAAATTCGTTATTTCTGGTCAAAGGAATATTATGGAGCCATAAAGAATGAAATAACTAACTTATTTTTTTTTTTTTTTTTTGAGACGGAGTCTGGCTCTGTCACCCAGGCTGGAGTGCAGTGGCCGGATCTCAGCTCACTGCAAGCTCCTCCTCTCGGGTTTACGCCATTCTCCTGCCTCAGCCTCCGGAGTAGCTGGGACTACAGGCACCCACCACCTCGCCCGGCTAGTTTTTTGTATTTTTTAGTAGAGACGGGGTTTCACCGTGTTAGCCAGGATGGTCTCGATCTCCTGACCTCATGATCCGCCCGTCTCGGCCTCCCAAAGTGCTGGGATTACAGGCTTGAGCCACCGCGCCTGGCCGAAATAACTAACTTATATACTGACATGGAACACTCTCCAAGACATACTGTTCAGTGAAAAAAGCAAAGTATAGGAAAAGTGTGTGTGTGTGTACATGCCCGCATGTGCATACACTATGATTTTAGGGGGGTGGTGTTAAGGCATTTGCTTACATATAGATTAAAAAGCTCTGTAAAGATACAAACATAACTGATAACTTGGTTGATTATGAAGAAAAAAGGATGGTAGGGAGATTTCTCACCCTTTTGGACTTTGGATCATGTGAATGAATTATCTTTTCTTTCTTTCTTTTTTTTTTTTTTTTT
>NC_045442.1:36212373-36223914 GCF_002776525.5 Piliocolobus tephrosceles | reverse complement strand
GTGCAGTGGCTGGATCTCAGCTCACTGCAAGCTCCGCCTCCCGGGTTTACGCCATTCTCTTGCCTCAGCCTCCGGAGTAGCTGGGACTACAGGCGCCTGCCACCGCGCCCGGCTAATTTTTTGTATTTTTTAGTGGAGACGGGGTTTCACCGGGTTAGCCAGGATGGTCTCGATCTCCTGACCTCGTGATCCGCCCGTCTCGGCCTCCCAAAGGGCTGGGATTACAGGCTTGAGCCACCGCGCCCGGCCATTTTTTGTATTTTTTTTAGTAGAGACGGGGTTTCACTGTGTAGATCAGGATGGTCTCGATCTCCTGACCTCGTGATCCACCCGTCTCGGCCTCCACCTGCATCAGCCTCCCAAAGTGCTGGGATTACAGGCTTGAGCCACCGCGCCCGGCCGAATTATCTTTTCAAAACCAACTCAAAACACAAAATAAAACAAAGTAAAGGCCCACACCTGTAATCCCAGCACTTTGGGAGGCTGATGCAGGTGGCTCACGAATTCAGGGGTTCAAGACCAGCCTGGTCAAGATGGTGAAACCCCATTTCTACTAAAAATACAAAAAAAAAATTAGCCGGCTGTGGTGGCGGGCACCTATAATCCCAGCTACTTGGGAGGCCGAAGCAGAGAACTGCTTGAACCCGGGAGGCAGAGGTTGCAGTGAGTTGAGATCGCACCACTGCACTCCAGCCTGGGCGACAGAGCAAGACTCTGTCTCAAAAAAGCAAAAACCAAACCAAACCAAACCAAACCAAAAAACCACACAAACCGAAGTGAAAACAGAAGAATGCGGTGGCTGAACCAGGATCTTTCAAGATTTCAAGGGTATAGAGTTAGAATAAGAATTCTGATTATGAAAGAGATGAAAAGATTCATTTTGGGAGAGAGGTGGTCCCCAGTAACATAATGTCAACTGAAATAAGCTGGTAAGAAATTCCCTACAGCAAAGATGGTGGTGTCACTATAAAGGCAGTGAGAGTCAATATGCTGTTTGGCATGCTGTAATAGAATGCCTTTTATTTCTTTCAAATCACTAATGCTTGCAGCACACACACCCACATGGTGATGAAACCCTGAGTATTTGGCAGTAGAAGGGAACTCAACTGCAGAGTGGGAGGAAGGCCCAAGAGGGTCAGAGCAAATACCTTGTGTACACTGTGCACAACTGTGCCTTCTTTGTTTTGTCACTTTGTTTCTATAGCCTGAGATGCCCTATCCAACTCCAGAATCATATCTTATGCATCCCCCACAAACCAGCTGAAATCCTATCTTAATTGCGAAGTCAGTTCCTGCCTACTCTAGCTCACACTGAACTCTTGTCTTCTCTGAACAGCTATAGCACTACTCATTTTCCTATCTAATCTACTGTTACTTAAATGTTTCAGCCTTCAAGGGCAGGGACAGTGTTTTGCAATCCTGTAGCCTTCAGCACTAAATACAGTGTTAAGGAGCTTAAGAATTCGCCCAAATACACGCTGCTTTGAATCATTCCTCATATGTCAAACGCTTTTCCACTTCCTAGTTTATTAAAATATAAAATAATGCGGGTAGGGATGTCTATTTTGGTAACCTGTACCCTCAGTGCCCAGAACAGGGCTTGGCACATAGCAGATACTCAACAAATACATGATCAATCAACGAAGGTGCTACTTACAGGGGTAAAATCAATAGGGAAATAACAGGATGTCACTTCAAACAACTCCTCCACAAAGGGTCCTGTGGCAACAGAGAAAGAATGAGGTTGGCTTATCAGCCTCATTCATCTGATAAAGCTCCAACCAGCTAATCATGGCTACCACGATGTACCCAGGCTATAGTCCCTGGAGATGAGGTCATGGACGATGCGGAAGGCCACCAGAAGATTACGGGGATCCTTTTCTCCATCCATCACCTGGATGAAGCCAAAGGTGAAGTCAGCTCCTAGGCTCTTTAACTCTGGGAAGGAGAGAATAAGGTTACTACATTGTCCCACAGCACAGAAAGTGTGGGCTTTCTCCTGGCCTGTATTCTCCCTCTGCTATCACTGCTTCCCTTTTCCTTTCAGGGCTGACCCTTTTTCCATTCCAAGAAAGTACTCAGTGAAGAGATGTGCAACAATATACACATTGCTGTGGAGGTAAGAATTTAAAACACTGGCTAAAACAAACTCTACCCTTCCTTTACTTCACTGGGGAGGGAGCGGACTCCCCCTTTCCCTTTATCATTCTCTCTCAGGATACCAACTCTTCTATATAACCCCAGGTAAAATAAGTCCTACTAATAGGGGAAAAAGTAGGATGTGCTTGCTTTTGACATTTCCCAGAAGGCTCTGCCTCTTACCTTCTTCCCGGGTTCGCATAAAATTGGTGATGATATTGTAGACTGTGTGTCGGTCCACCTGTGGCAGGGACTTGGGGGTGGGGGAGAAAGAAGTGAAGAAAGTGCTCAAAGAATACCTCAGCTGACACAGCTAGTTCCTGCTTCATAATCTCTAAGTGAACAGTGCTCCTTATACCAGCATAAGATCAATCTAAGAGAAACTACAGAGAAAGGGTATGCTATTGACTCAGCAGCACAGCAGTGGTGCCAATAATCCAAACCTGCCTGATGGATGGATGCCTTACTTTCTGTAGGTATAAGAGGATACAGGTCAGATCTAATGGCATACACCCCTCTCCTTGTCCAGTAGCAAAGAAGAGCATATAAACATGCTGAAGAAGAGCATGTAAACATTCATAAGATCCCAAAGAATTCAGAATTTAGAAGGCAATAATTTTTGTTATTGAATCCCAGTTATGTTAAGGGGTGGAGACAGAGGAAAACACCAACATGACTGTTATCCCTCACCTGTACATGCACTTCCTGGAAGATGGCTTTAAGCACAGAAACAGCCAGCCCTGGGGGCAGGGCCACACACAGGCTCTGGGGGAAAGGAGAAGGTATATGAACACCGAGGGAATTGCAGCAGGGACTCCAAAACACAACCCTACAACAGGCCTAATTAGCTACTGTAAGAATCACAGCACCCTGGTTGAGGAAGAAGTACTAATAGTGAGAATCTTTCTCAAGCTGATGAGTTCCATGCAGCTCTTTCCAGCGGGCTCTGGTTTCCAGTCCCCCAAAGTACACTTTTACTTGCTAGAGGGAAAAGGGAAGTAGAGCTGGTAACACTAATTTAGTCCCACATTTGGGCACCTGCTCCTCAGCATGTGAACCAAAGCGCAAGAAGGGAAGTAGACAAGGGCTCCCTTGAACAAAGTTAACGTAATGAAATGAAGGAGAACTCACAAGTGCCTTCAAACCCTGCAGGACAGATGGGATCACAAGATGATGGTCCTTCAGCCGGTTCTCATAGAACAGTATCAGGTGTACCACTGCACAAACCAGATTCAGCCATTAATGGACATAGGCACAAGAACGGCGCAATAGTTCTGCTGCTTTCCTAAGTCTGTAACAGCTGTTTCTGTTTGGGTTCCACTACAAATTTTCTCTTTTACCAAGAGATATGTCCTATGCTATACCGCTAAACAGGCTGTAGGTTGCGCATGTGGTGCTTGCCTCTAGGGAGGCTGAGGTGGGAGGATCATTTAAGCCCAGGGGTTTAAGGCCAGCCTGAGCAACACAGTGAGACTCTGCCTCTAAAAAACAAACAAAAGGAATTCCTTCTCTCGGCTTTGGAGCCCTCCCTCCCTCTGCCTCTATACAGGGGAGCTTCTTCCTTCTCCCTTCCTTCTTGCCTATTAAACTCTCTGCTACTTAAAACCACTTCACGTGTATCGGTGTCATTTTATCTAAACCAGCATGAGGACCAAGAACCCTGATGTTCCTCCACTCACTAGAGCCGTATCATTTTGTGTGTTGGCTGGGAAAGGAAATTCATTCATCAGACTGAAGCAATCAAACTCCAAATGGTACTGTAAACTGAATCACATATCCACACGCCATTCTTCTGAGGACTCTCAGATCAACTCCAGGAGGAGCCCTTGCTGCTGTTCCCCATTTGACACCCCTTTCGAGTAGGAAGTAGCCAGAAGGAGTCATCGCCTCAAACCCCCTAACAGCAGTTAGTGTGGCATCTCTACAGGGGGGAATGTTGTAGGAGTTATTAAGAAATTATTTTAGGCAGACAGAGACGAAAACGGGTCCTTGGGAAGTTTTTGTTTTTAAAAGCATCTCCAGAGAAGTTTCTTGTAAGCCCTGGCTCTTAGTGTCAAGCTGCAACCTTTGATATGCAAATGCAATCCATTAGAAACTGGGTCCACCCAAATATGGCAATTCCCGTGGCCTTCCTGCTTCCTATAGTTTGCCTACACCTGCTATACAAGATAAGTAAGATGTTGGCCTTCTTCCCCCTCAGGACCTCAAAGCTTGCTGATATTTCATTACTTTTCCTCTTTACCTATGAAATACTGCTCTGTTCATTTTACAGAGTGGGAAAATACACTGAAAAAACAGTCTAAGGCTACATTTGAAATCCATGTGTCTTTCTTTTTTTGGAGACGGAGTCCCGCTCTGTCATCCAGGCTGGAGTTCAGCGGTGTGATCTCCACTCACTGCAACTCCCATCTCCTGTGTTCAAGTGATTTCTGTCTCAGCCTCCCAAGTAGCCGCAGGCGCCCGCCACCATGCCTGGCTAACGTTTTGTATTGAAATCCACGTGTCTTTTGTCTCAATTCTAATCATCTCTGCGACATATACCAGTGAGAAATGAAGACCTTGCATTAGTAGTTCATAGATACTTTAAGCCCTCCCTCCCTGCCAGTAAAGTTGGCTTGAATAGATATGGGAGACCTGGGCTCAGCAATCCAGGAAGACATTCCTACTAGTGACACCAGTACCTTCCTTCTCCAGGAGCAAGGTGTGACAGTGGAGTAGCACCTGTGACAAAAGTTGGATTCCTCGAGCCCGAGTTCGGGGTTCTGGATTCTCTAGAGAGGACCTGAGGGAAAACAGGGTAGAGAGGGCCTGCAATTACCCAGTTCAAATGTTTGAAGAAATAAATATTTTACATTCGTCACACTCACCCCCTGGGCATGGAAGCAGAGCCAAGCCCTGTTAAGAGTAAAAACAGCCCAGGAAGGTGTTCCTGAGGTAACGGCATTACAGATACCAGTAAGGACAGAAGGCTTAAGAGCGATCCTCAGACTGATGTGGCATCATTTAGAGGCACACATGACACCAAGAGCCAACAGAGGTTTCTTCCTCCAGGCACCCCCAGCTTGGCACCTAATGAGCACTATGCTAATTCTTTCTCCCCAGTGGTATGATTGTGACATTCCTCTGAACTACAGCTTAGCAGCTACCCACAGGATTTGAGAGATGATTGGCAGCTGCAGCTTCCACCAAAACAAGGAGAATACGTGTATTTTTGTAAATTAATGCTAAGGAAAAAAACAATGCTCAGAATCACCACCAAGTTCCTAGGATAAAAGAAAACATGAAAAACCAAAACTTTATAACTGGAAGGTTACAAAGTAAGATGGCCAGAATATAGCTCTAACTAGGTAGGATTACTGATATAGGAGAAGCTGGACTGAAGCAACAAGGAAGTAACTTATCCTCAATATTGCTCTATGGAGATTATACTGAAACATATTAGAAATAATCTAAGCAGGAACAAGCAGAAAGTGGAAGAGTTCTGGCCATGACAGTTGTACTGAACCTCCAGGGTAAGAGTATATATTAACTAAGAGTAAGGGGACAAAAATAAGGTCACTCTTAACAGGATCTCCAGGATAAAAACCTGTAGAAAGGTTTCTACTCAGGAAGTAGAAAACTGTGCATTCAGGTTGGGTGTGGTGGCTCACACCTGTAATCCCAGAATTTTGGGAGACAGATGAGAGGATCACTTGAGCCCGGCAGTCGCAACCAGCATGGGCAACACAGTGGGACCCTGTCTCTACAAAAAAGACAAAAACTTAGCTGGGCATGGTGGCACAAGCCTGTAGTCCCAGCTACTTGGGAGGCTGAGGTGGGTGGATGGCTTGGGCCCAGGAGGTTTATAGGCTGTAGTGGGCCATGATCGCTCCACTGCACTCTAGCCTGATTAACAGAGTGAGACCGTCTCAAAGAAAACTATGCATTTGGAGCATTTAAAAATGGAACAAGGCACACAAATGCTCATAGCAGCATTATTAGGAATAGCAAAAAAGTGGAAACAATCCAGATGTCCATCCACTGATAAATGATTAAATAAGATGCATAGCCATACACCGGGAAAAGAAATGCAGAACTGATATGTGCTGCAACATGGATGAACCTTGGAAACATGCTAAGTGAAAGAAGCCAGCAACAAAGGTCACATGAAATTTCCAGAGGAGGCAAATCCATAGAAGACAGAAAGTAGATTAGTGATTGCTGGGGGTTGGTTAGAAGAGGGAAGGGGAAATGACTGCTAATGGGCATGGGTTTCTTTCTGGAGTAAGGAAAATGTCCTCAAACCGACTGTGCTGAGAATTGCACAAATCTGTAAATACACTTTTAAAAGCCACAGAATTGCACATTTTAAAATGGTGAACTTTATGATATGTGAATTATATATCAATAAGGCTGTATGTATATATGTATGTGTGTGTATATATATATATATATATATTTTTTTTTTTTTTGAGACAGAGTCTCGCTCTGTCACCCAGGCTGGAGTGCAGTGGCGCAATCTCGGCTCACTGCAAGCTCCACCTCCCGGATTCACACCATTCTCTTGCCTCAGCCTCCCAAGTAGCTGGGACTACAGGTGCCCACCACCACGCCCAGCTAATTTTTTGTATTTTTAGTAGAGAAGGGGTTTCACTGTGTTAGCCAGGATGGTCTTGATCTCCTGACCTCGTGATCTGCCCACCTCGTCCTCCGAAAGTGCTGGGATTACAGGCATGAGCCACCGTGCCTGGCCTATATATATATTTTTTATGGGGGTCTCACTCTGTCACCTGGGTTGGAATGCAGTGGCATGACCTGTTTACCACAACCTCCACCTCCCAGACTCCAGTGATCCTCCCACCTCAGCCTTCCGGGTAGCTGGGACCATAGGTGCATGCCACCACGCCTAGCTCATTTTTTTGTATTTTTGGTAGAGACAGGGTTTCACCATGTTGCCCAGGTTGGTCTTGAACTCTTGAGCTCAGGCAATCCACCTTCTTTGGCCTCTCAAAGTGCTGGGATTACAGGTATGAGCCACCACACCCAGCCAATGCTGTATTTTTTTTTTTTAATGGACCAAAGCCACCACAATGTGAGTAGAAAGGCCAAATAGTCTGTTACGTGGGAGAAATGTGTTAACAGTGACTTCTTTTTTTAATTTCCCCCAATTTTCTAGTTTTCTGTTTTAGAAGACATGCTGTCACAATTAACAACTCTTACTAGTAAGACTTGTCAATTTAAATGGTCTATACTACACTACATACTACAAGCACACTTCCTCTAAGTGCTTAGAATCCCAAGCTATAACACTGCTTTATCAGCTGTTTCCCAAAGCCTTTTCTCCTAGTGGGGATCTGCAGCAGGGTCAGCCTCCTGGGAACTCCCCAGGCAGGGCCCACAGCTTGTTCTGAGTCAGGTCTAGGCAGGCTAGCATCCCATGGGGGTAGGTGGGTCTAAAGATGCACAAAGGAATCAACAACAGCTGATGGCCTTCAACCACGTACCTCACCCCAAAGCTGTGGGCTGTGCCAGGAGTTGATGTGGCCTACAGGCTATGTGCTCCCAAATACTAAAGAAGCCTCAGCCAGATGGTATGAAACTTTTCAGGAGAAACAATTCAAACACATAGTCTTAGGCTGAGGTACTAATATGGAAGGGGGCTGCTGGGCTACAGGACAAATTCAGGCTCCAGGAAAGCAACAATGTGCAAAAGTAACTTTTCAGAATACACAGTCAGGATTGGAGAAGAACATTCTATAGCAGAGGCTCTTACCCAAGGGCTTCCACAACTTGTAACACTGTATAGTTGCCAGATTTCACATCTGCAGGAAATAAAATAAATATGAAAAATTAAAAAAAAAAAACCCTACCAAAGTGTTAAGTAACACTAATTATAATGTTTCCTGCCTGCCCTAGGCTTTGTACCTGGGGGTCTGCTATTCTTGCTAAGAACCCTCCAAGATAAGAAGCAGCATCACTGTAACACTTCAAATATGTAGCTTTGTATAAAAAATGAAAAGAAAATAAATATATCATTTGTGAATGACATGAGCGTGTATCTTGAAAATCCAAGATAAATTTAAAAAATTACAAACAAAATAATTTGTTAAATTAGTTGGATACAAAATATTATGAAATTTAAAACCTTTATATATATACATATACACAATAGCCTATAAAATGATATAAGGAAAAAGACCTGGTTTATAATAGCGAAAAAAGAAAAAGGAAAAAAATACCTGGATATAAACTTTTATCCTCATTTTAAAAAATCATAGTAAAATACACTGCATAAAAACTTTTTTTTTGGCCGGGCGCGGTGGCTCATGTCTGTAATCCCAGCACTTTGGGAGGTGAGGAGGGCAGATCATGAGGTCAGGAGATCAAGACCATCCTGGCTAACATGATGAAACCATCTCTGTTAAAAATACAAGACATTAGCCTGGCCTGGTGGCATGTGCCTGTGGTCTCAGCTACTCAGAAAGCTGAGGCAGGAGAATCGCTTGAACCCTGGAGTGTAGTGGTGTAATCACGGTCTCTGAGGCTCAGGTGATCCTCCCACCGCAGCCTCCCCAGTAGCTGGGACCAAAGGCATGTGCCACTACCCCTGGCTAAGTATTTTGTATATCTTTGTAGGGATGGGTTTCACCATGTTGCTGGTCTTGAACTCGTGGGCTCAAATGATTCTCCCATTTCAGTCTCCCAAAGTGCTGGGATTACAGACGTGAGCCACTGTGCCCGACCTAGATATAAACTTAACAAAAAAATGTGAAAATCTGATGATGCAAACTTTATTTATTTTTGAGATGGAGTTTGCTTTTGTCACCCAGGCTAGAGTGCAATGGTGTGATCTCGGTTCATTGCAACCTCCAACTTCTGGGTTCAAGCAATTCTCATGCCTCAGCGTCCCAAGCAGCTAGGATTTGCAGGCGTGTGCCACCACACCCAGCTAATTTTGAGATGGAGTCTCACTCTGTCACCCAGGCTGGAGTGCAGTGGCGTGATCTCGGCTCACTGCAACCTCTGTGGTCCAGGTTCAAGTGATTCTCCTGCCTCAGCCTCTCGAGTACCTGGGATTTCAGGAGCCTGCCACTGCACCGGGCTAATTTTTTGTATTTTTAATAGAGATGGGGTTTCACCGTGTTAACCAGGATGGTCTCAATCTCCTGACCTCGTGATCCACCCGCCTCAGCCTCCCAAAGTGCTGGGATTACAGGCATGAGCCACCGCGCCTGGCCCCAATTTTTGTATTTTTAGTAGAGATGGGGTTGTGTCATGTTGGCCAGGCTGGTCTCGAACTCCTGACCTCATGATCTGCCCGCCTCAGCCTCCCGAAGTGCTGGGATTACAGGCATGAGCCACTGTGCCTGGCCCTAATTTTTGTATTTTTAGTAGAGATAGGGCTTTACCATGTTGGCCAGGCTGGTCTTGAACTCCTGACCTCAGGTGATCCACCTGCCTCTGCCTCCCAAAGTGCTGGGATTACAGGCATAAGCCACTGCACCCGGATGATGAAAACTTTAAAGCACTAGTGAGATATCACTTCACATCTGCTAGGATGGCTATTATCAAAAAGACAAGAGATAACAAGTGCTGGTAAAGACAGAGAGAAAAGGGAACCTTTGTACACTGTTGGTGGAAATGTAAATTAGTGCAGCCATTATGGAAAACAGCATGGAGGTTCCTTAAAAAAATTAAAAATAGAACTACTGTATGATCCAACAATCCCACTACTAGGTACATATCCAAAGGAAATGAAATCAGTATCTGTAGAGATGTCTGTACTCCCATATTAACTGCAGCATTATTCACATTAGCCAAGATCTGGTAACAACCTAAGTGTCAACAGATAAATCAATAAAGAAAACATGACATGTGTGTACACATATACAACAGAACACTATTCAGCTATTAAGAAAGAAAGAAATCTTGCCACTTTTTTTTTTGAGACAGAGTCTCTCTCTGTCACCCAGACTGGAGTGCAATGGTGTGATCTCAGCTCACTGCAACCTCCACTTCCCGGTTTCAAGCAATTCTCCTGTCCAAGCCTCCCAAGTAGCCAGGATTACAGGCACATGCCACTATGCCCGGCTAATTTTTGTGTTTTTTTGTAGAGATGGGGTTTCGCCATGTTGGCCAGGCTGGTCTCGAACTTGTGACCTCAGGTGATCCACCCACCTCAACCTCCGAAAGTGCTGGGATTACAGGCATGAGCCACTGTGTCAGGCCAAAATTCTGCCACTTGGGACAATACAAATGAACCTGGATGAACATCTTGCTAAGTGAAATAAGCCAGACAGAGAAAGACAAATACAGTATCCTATGATCTCACTTATATGCAGAATCTAAAAAAAGTTTAATTCACAAAAGCAGAGAGTAGAATGGTGGCTGCAAAGTACAGAAGAAAATGGGGAGAAATTGGTTGAAGGGTTTTTTTAAACAAGCACTAATGAGGATCTGAAAAAGAAACTTTATAGAAAGGCATCTCATATCTTTGAAAGACTCAAGATAACAAATCTCCCAAATCAATCTATAATTTTAAGATAATCACCATAAAAACACTAATAGAATACTTTTGGAAACTAGATAAGCTTATCCTGAAATTAAAGTGCTATATATATATATAAAATATACATATATAATTAGACAAGCAAGTTGTGAAAAAGAGTAATAGAAAAGCAGGGAGAAGGTAGCCCTTCCAGATATTAAGAGATTATTATACGGTCACATTTTAAAAGTGTATACTTTTAACTACAAAAAAGAAAAATAATAAGTATACGCTTTTGAATATACTTGTAATTTTCCATAATAAAAGTAAAAAACAAAAACAACCAGTGTAGTTTCAATTCATATTCAAAGAAATCAATGGTACAAAAATAGAATGGAAAGTCCAGAGACATAAATACATATGAGAATATGATTTTTAAAATCCTATTTCAGTTAATGGGAAAAATAAAGACTATTCAATAAACAGTGTTAGAATGACTGGGTAAACATTTGGAAAACAAACAAAAACAAACATTGGTTTTAAATCTTTCACCAAAATACCTTTTTTAAATATGAGAAAATTTCTAAGAACAAGATAAAATTCAGAAGCCATAAAAGATTGGTTTTAGGCCGGGCGCGGTGGCTCAAGCCTGTAATCCCAGCACTTTGGGAGGCCGAGACGGGCGGATCACAAGGTCAGCAGATCGACACCATCCTGGCTAACACGGTGAAACCCCGTCTCTACTAAAAATACAAAAAAAACTAGCCGGGCGAGGTGGCGGGCACCTGTAGTCCCAGCTACTCGGGAGGCTGAGGCAGGAGAATGGTGTGAACCCGGGAGGCGGAGCTTGCAGTGAGCTGAGATCCGGCCACTGCACCCCAGCCTGGGCGACAGAGCAAGACTTCGTCTCAAAAAAAAAAAAAAAAAAAAAAAAA